>NW_011888784.1:21139671-21145506 GCF_000151845.1 Pteropus vampyrus | reverse complement strand
ATTAATAACAGAATAGTTTAAAATATCATATTAATTTTACTACAAATAGAATAGAGTACTTTAATTCAATAAAATATACATATAATTAATTATGTAGTGTGCATAAGATAGTACATTGAATTATGTTTTTAAAATTAGTTATGTACTTTTAGAGCTGCATAGAATGAAAAAAACTGGCTTTGATTTCTGTGCCATTATTTTAGAGTAGATGAAAATCTGGCATTAAAATTTAATCTATTTTTCCAGCTGAAATGAGTAAAAATTGTCCTTTAATTCCTGTTTAAAATTAGATGGACAATGACTTTAATTTTTGGTTCATTGCTTGATAATAAAGGACTTACAATGACTGACTAGTTATAGTTCCTCTCAGACATATAAACCTGTCTAATTTTATGATTCAGGTTATTTATAGTGACTATATTCATCAGCATGAGGTAGATTTATTCCATATACTAAAGACTTTAAGTTCTTAACATAGGTTTATTTCTTACTAAGACTGTGTCCAAAATGGGTCACCAAGGAGGTTCTACTAATCTGTCACTCAGACACTTGATTTTAATACGTGCTTCCAAAATCATCTCAGCAATAGAAAGATAGATAGTAAGTCTTGTTTTACCTCCTAGGGCTACTGCCTACAATCAACACTTCTGCTAACATTTCAATGCGGAAAAAAAAAATAGTTAGATGGCCATATCTAACTACAAAGTGGGCAGCGAAGAACAATTCTATCATATACTAAAATATGAGTTAATTTTTCCAGCTTTATTGAGATATAGTTGACATATAACATTGTATAAATATACAATGTGTTAATTTAATACACATATAATGAAAATGATTATCACCACAGTGTTAGCTAACACCTGCATCATATCACATAATTAACATTTTTTCTTCATAGTGAGAACATTTAGGATTTACTCTTAACAACTTTCAAGTGTATAATACTATATTATAATCTCTCTGCCGTACATTAGATCCCCAGAACTTATTCTTATAACTGGAAGTTTTACTCTTTGACCAACGTCTCCTCTTTCCCCCATTCCCCATCCCTTGGTAACCACCATTCTAGTCTCTATTTCTGAGTTTTGTTTTTTCAGATTCCACATATGCATTGTATATATATAATCTTTATCCATTCATCTGTTAATGGACACATAGGTTGTTTCTATATTGTGGCTATTGTGAATAACCCTACAATGAACATGGGAGTGCAGATATGCCTTTGATATCTTGTTACATTTCCTTTGGATATAAAACCACAAGTGGGATTGCTGGATCATATGGTAGTTCTATTTTTAATTTTTTAAGGAAAATTCATACTGTTTTCCATAGTGGCTGTACCAATTTATGTTCCTTTCAACAGTATGAAGGGTTTCCTTTTCTCTACATCCTCACCAACAATTGGTATTTCTTGTCTTTTTGATGATAGCCCTTCTAACAAAGGGGAGGATATATATCATTGTAGTTTTGATTTGCATTTCTCCGATAATTAGTGATATCAAGCATCTTTTCATGTACCTATTGGCTATTTGTATGTCTTCTTTGGAAAAATATCTGTTCGATTCCTCTGCTTATTTAAAAATAGGATCTTTTTTGTTGTTGTTATTGAGTTGTATGAGTTCTTTATATATTTTGAATATTAACTGCTTATATAGAGGATTTGTGAATATTTTCTCCCATTGTATAGGTTGCCTTTTTATTTTGTTAATCATTTCTTTTTCTGTGCAGAAGCTTTTTAGTTTGATGTAATCCCACTTGTTTATTTTTGCTTTTGTTGTCTTTGCTTTTGGTGTTAAATCCAAAAAATTCATCGTCAGAATTGATGTCAAGGAGTTTACCTTACCCCCTGTGCTTTCTTCTAGTAATTGAGTGAATTTTAACATACTTTTTTTTTTGTCTTCCAAGAACTCATTATTATAGCAACTCATTATTGTTCTTCAATAACTGAAGATGCTATCATGTTAGAAATGTCATTCTGAGATAGTGACATCATCTACCTCTTTGTTAAAATGCAGAAAGAAAGCAGGGTGATCACAGGAAGATCATATTATGAAATTTGCTTCAGAAAAGGTTACACAGCAGAATATAAGCTAGTTCTGAAATTAACAAATGAATCAGATGCATCCAAACAGGGTGTCTGGCCAGAATGGACAGGAGAAAAAAAAAAAAAAACTGTTGGAAGGAAGGATAGACATTGGAACAAGCAGTGGCATAATTACTTGATTAAGCACAACATTCCTCATAAAATTACCAGATAAAATCCAGGATGCCCAGTTAGATTTAAATTTTAGACAAACAATGAATGATTTTTTTAAATAGGTAGATGATAGATAGATAGAGATGATAGATAGACAAACAGACAGACAATGTCCCAAGCATTATATGAGACATACTAATACTAAAAACATATTTAATTGTTATATAAAATTCAAATTTAACTAGACATCTTATATTTTTATTTGCTGATCTGACAACTCTAATCACACATGAAGTTATAATAAACTTCACAGATCACAGAGAGATAAATTCTGCACTGAATGTTTATAGATCTTTTTTTTTTTTAAGTAGGTGCTCAGAATTTTTTTTCAGTGAATGCTCAGAATCTGGAATGTTTATCCTAATCTTTTTAGAGCTTAGACCATTAGGAAGCTTTTTGGGAGACTGAATATAAGTAAAGTTCTTCAAATATCGAAGCATCTGCCCTTGAGGATAGTATTTATTCAAATTGCAGTCCCTAGTGTGAATGAGAGACTTATTCTGGTGAAGCTGGAGTGAATAAGTAAAGCAATATTTAATTTATATTAAATTGCATGGACCTCAAAGGCAAGAGAAGTAAAAGCAAAAATAAATGAATGGGATTATATCAAACTAAAAACCTTTTCAAAATAAACCACCAGCAAAACAAAGAGGCAACCAACAGAATGGGAGAAAATATTTGCAAGCAATGCCTTGGATAAGAGGCTAATATACCAAATATATAAATAACTCATATAACTCAACAACAAAAAACAAACAATCCAATTAAAAAAGGGGGCAGATGACCTGAAGAGACATTTCTCCCAAGAAGACATACAATTAACACTTTTTTTAATATTTTCATTTTTAAACTGATAATTTATCATAAAACGGAAGATATTCTGTTCATGAAACTATATCTATATCACTATATTAGCTATATCCTTGTATTGTAAAGCATAAAGCATTTTAAAGGTAATATTTATATTTTGCAAATTTTAATTTTAAAATTGAATTACTAAATATAATCACTTGCTCTTATCTCTGCTTTTATAGTATTCAAAAATAAGAATTTTCCCCTAAAACTGAGTACCTTATTAAAAATTAATTTTCTTCTCCATTCAGAGCATTTTTCTGAGCATTTTTTCTTTGGACTGTATTTATAATTACTATAATTTTATAATATAATATTAAGAAAATATTTATATTTTTTCAGTTTATACCTAATAACTGAAAATTTTAATGTCAGATTAAAATGTATCAATAATCTAATATCCCAAAGAATATATCGTTAGAGAACTTTCACTGTCATATATATAGATCCTTGAAAAGAAGTATTCTTTATAGCAACACACTATATATGTCGTATATTATCACTCTATGTATTTTATAATAGTATACATTTTCAAATATACCTTAATGATCTTTTATTTATATAAAATAAGGTTTATGGCAATATTTGAATGCATGTAAATAAGAAACTGTGTTATTGCAAAACCTGGAACATAAGTCACTTCAATCATTGTTTAAACATTCGATAAAATGCAATAGACCTGAACACTTATTTTTAACTGTTTGGAGGGAAGGCCAGCTGTATCTGAAATAATTTGTTCCTGTACTATCAATCAAGAACCATCCTTGTTTAAATCCAGAGACTGCAAAAATACGTGATTACATGACCTAGAGACTACACTAAAGGCCCATTTACTTTCTCCAGCTTTAAACACACAAATTTAGATGAATGATTGAATGTCTCATCCATCTTTAAGGAGACACCAAAAGCACTTTCAAAACTGTGCTTCTTCATACATGAAAGCCCATATATTTAAACATCATATATTTCACTTTTGTAGAGAATGCTAACATTATGGCAAAAGAGAGATGGAAATTGCATGTAAAATGAAGTTTTTTTTCCAGCTAATTTTGAATGAGGTCAAAAGAAAAAAATAGAATTTTACTTTTTCTGATAAGTACCATATTATTGCTTAGAATAGTAATTGGATTAGGTGAAATAAAATATAGAGAGGGAAAAATAAGTAACAGGCCTGAAAGAGGCAAGAATATTAGGAGTTAGTGCACTAGAGGTTCTCCTAGATTTCCATCTGATTGCTGGTTATAGTCTTTCCAACCCTCCTTCCTTCTTCACCTGCATATCTCCTTATTTAGGACTTCACCTGCATATCTCCTTATTGTACTTCCTCCAGGAAGTTTTCTACAATTTTTAAGACTGGGGTAAGGTCTGTAATTATGAAACTCATAATACCTTGTTTTTTATACTCTATCACATATAGCCCATTATTATTCATCACACTGTATTATAATTGACTGTCTAAAAAGCTCGGCATTCTCTCATCAGTGTTATCTGAATAAGCAGCACAGAGCTTATTTTATTGCAGATGTAATAATGTTAAATAAAAAAATGATTATAATTCAGTCTAGCAAGATTCAATCGACTGTCTAAACTGTCAAATGTAGCTTCAAAAAAAGTTGGAACTGAAAAATAGTAAAATGGTTCTTAAAAAGAGGTAGCAGTAGGAAAGAAGAAAGTTTTAGAGACTATTATGAATTTTAGGTCATCGTGACTGGAAGTGAATTTCTTCCTCTTCTGCTTTTGCACATATTAGATCATTGGTAAGCTTACATTACTAGGTGTCATGATATCTAAGCTTAATCCTGTGTAATACTGGACAAATCTGACAACTCTAGAAAAAAGTTTTTGCTTTTCATTATTACATACGTTTGACTCATTCACGTTTCAGATTTCTATTGTGCATCAAAGTTATATAATTCTGAAAAATTACCTTGATTGATAGGAAAGAGAATTAAGCTATATAATTCTGAAAAATTACCTTGATTGATAGGGAAGAGAATTAAGCAGAAATTTAAAATATTGCTTGTGCAACCATGCAAATCTTCACTTCTTTAAAATGACTCTTCTTTCTCCTCGATTCAACCTTGCCTTGGGCTCACTTGATTTTTTTCTTTCTCTATCCTTCTGCACACTGCAGGACCATTCTCTTAATCATTAAGGTCAGGAATAAAGCCTCAGGTTTGTTGACCACAGAAACAGAGTTTTGTCCAAACTAAAGATAACATCTTGCAGTTCCAGACCCATGAAGGCGAAAGACCCTACCAGCATCCCCTTGAAACCAGACAGAATAACGCCTAACATTAGAATCTGATACAATGATCAGCTGCCTCTGACCCTAGCCCCAATCAATCAGTAGAGTCCATGGTCCTAACTCCTTTAGCTACTCATGGGTTTTCCCCTATACAAACTATCCCCTATTGGCCACAAGGGAGCCAGGTCTTTGAGCACTAGCTCACCTGTGTCTTGGGCTTGGTGCCACTTCCTTAAATAAACCTCTACTTTCTTTGCTGCAAACTCCTGTCTGTGTCTCTTTTGGCTTTGACACAGGTAGGAAAAATGATCCCCTTGGGTTCGATAACACTTAGATCATACTAATTGCTTAATACATTAATTAAAGATTGATTGACAGTCTGACAGAATCCATGCAGGATAGACTAAAGCAAGGTATTGAGGAAGATGGGAGTAATTTTGTACTGACAGCAGAGAGCAGGCAGGGATTAGCCTTT
>NW_011888784.1:21132528-21137981 GCF_000151845.1 Pteropus vampyrus | reverse complement strand
TGATAAATGTTGAATAACTGCATAAATTAAAAAAATAAATGAAGTGTCTTATCATTAGTAAGCAAGGTCAGTAAGTTTAGCAGCAAGGCCAGTCTTAGGAGGTGAAGTGATGATCTAATAACTGACATAAGGACAATTAGATGCCTATGTTAAATATTTCTACATAAGAAACCAGTCAAAACTTAAAAACTTAAAACAGCAATAATTAACATTGCATAGAAGTACATAGATCAACTGAGTTTGCTTGTATAATCAGAGTTAAGTGATCAACTTCACTAAATTTAAAAATGATACCTTTGGTGTTTTAATTATGATATGTCTTGGTGTGGGCCTCTTTGGATCCCTGGTTTTTGGGATTCTCTGAGCTTCCTGGGGTTTTATGTCCATTTCTTTCACCAGGATAGGGAAGTTTTCCATCATTATTTCTTCAAACAGCTGTTCAACATCTTAATTTTCTTCAGGTATGCCGATCAGATGGATATTAGGACCCTTAATAGTGTCCCTTATGCTCCTTAAGTTATTTTTATAGTCTTGGCATCTTATCTCTTGCCATTCTGATTGAGTGTCCTTGGCTTTCCCACCCTCTAGATAGGGCATTTGATCCTTTTCTTTATTCACTTTGTTTATTCCTTTGTTTATTCCATTTAATATACTTCTCATCTCAGATAATGTGTTTTTCATTTCAGATTGATTCCCTTTTATAATTTCCATTTCCATTTTTATGTTTTATTATCTCTGTTGAAGTTCTCACTGAATTTATCTACAATTCCCAAAAGTTCATTGAACATCTTTACAACCAGTGTTTAAAACTTTGCATGTTAGATTGTTTGACTCCATTATTATTGGATCTCTGTTCTGTTCTCTCATATGGTTTCTGCTTCTTCGTCTTCCCATTTTGGCTGCCTTTCTGTGTCTGTTTCTACATACTAAGCAAAGCTCCTAAGTCTCCCGGTCTTATTAGTGTATTTGTGAAGTAGATGTCCAGTGGCACAGTCTTAAGAGGGGTTCAGCTGCAGGCCAAACTTAGCCCAAGCTTCTGTCCCTCCTGGGCCACTTGTTAAGATTCAGCAAGCAATCCACAGATGCTGTGCTTCTAGTTGCCTTAAAAAGCCACACCAGAAACTGAAGCCAGCTGGGTCCAGTGTGAGTCTAGGTGCTGCTCAGCAAGGAGCACCTGACTCACTGAGGATATACCTGGATGTGCCTTGGGTGGGGCCGCAAGTTGGGGTAGGCGGGGTTTCAGGGAATCCTCTGGGTGGAGCGACCTCTGTTATCCAGTTTGATGACATCACGGCTATGGCAGCACTGTGTATGTGCACTGGGAGCGGGGAGGGCTCAACAGGGAATAATGGATACCGCCGGCACTTCTGTACAGAGTCCCTCATTGGCCCTCACTGCGACAATGTCTCCCTGTAAGTCCCTGGTGCCTCCTGTGTGCAGTTGAATCGACACTAGTGCTCAGAGCGAGCAGGTCCGTCACCATGAAAATCCACTCGTGGACACAGCCCCTTTAAGAGGAGTCTTTCACTGCCATAGCCTTCGTATTACTCAGCCACCCAAAAGGTTAAACACAAAGAATATTAAAAGCAGCAAGAGAAAAACAGATAGCAACCTATGAGGGAATACCCATAAGACTAGTGGCTGATTTCTCAAAAGAAACTATGCAGGAGAGAAGGGCTTGTCAAAAAATATTTGACAGGATAAAGACTCAAGATCTACAACCAAGAACACTTTATCCAGCAAAGCTATCATTTAGAGTCGAAGGACAGATAAAGAGCTTTCCAGACAAAAATAAGCTAAAGGAATTTATCACCAGCAAGCCAGTATTACAGGAAATGTTTGAGGGACTTCTTTAAGAAGAAAAAACATGTGTCAAAAACAGGAATAAAGAATGATAACAACTACATATCTATCAATAAGTACCTTAAATGGAAAAGAGTTAAGCGTTCCAACCAAAAGATAGAGTGGCTGAAAGGATAAGAAAACAAGACCCCTACATATGCTGCCTACAAGAAACTCAGTTCAGATTAAAAGACACACACAGACTAAAAGTAAGGAATGGAAAAAGATATTGCTTTGATAGACCTAGAAGGTATTTAAGCCAGACAGAGGAAGATAAACACTATATGATTTCACTTATATGCAGAATCTAAAGAACAAAAAGAACAAACTAACTAAAAACAGACTCACAAATATAGTGGACAATTTGGTGACGGACAGGGCATGGAGGTTTGGAGGGCTGGGAGAATGAGGTGAAGGGTTAAAGAAGTACAAGTTAGTAGTTGATAGATGGTCATGGGGATGCAGAGCATGGCATAGGGAAAGCAGTTAACATTAATACGTTGGCTAGATGGAGGGTCAGGGGAGGGAGGGAGCAATTGGGGGGATCATTTTATTAACTATATAGATGTGTAACCAATGTACTGTATACTTGAAACTAATTAAAATAAATACACATTTTTAAAGTGATACAAAATTTTTACTTAATATGCCATTCATATTTCAGTTTTGTCATTTGCCTCAATGTATTTCATTATATTTATTTTCCTCCAGTGCATGATGTCGGACAAGGTCATTGAGGTTGTCTCAGACAATCGGAGGCTTCTCACCCCCTCCCTTATCCTTAGAACGTGTGTTCTGCCTGTCATTCTCACAGTGGGAGCTGTTTCAAGGAAACAGCCTTGAGAAAGCAATGTATTACTGAAACCATCTGGAGGGTACACATGGCTGAACCTAGTTAACTCAGTTAAGGCCTCTATATAACTTTTAAGATTCTGGTGGGCAGATATGGTGATCTACTTGCCTTACAGCCTCTGAAAACAAGCCTGCTATGTAAATTCCCTTGATTAAATCTGCCACCTACCAATCTGAGGTGGTCTGCCTCTACCTTCAGTCTCTCCTTGCCCTCTGTACATGGGGACTAACACATGAAGTCCTACATCTAATTGTCATGTCTCCTTTGTCTCTTTTAATCTGTAAAAGTCCATAGGTTATTTTTGTTGTTCCTATGACATTAATATACTTGAAGAATACAGTCTATTTAGTCTGTCTAATGGTTTCTCAGAACTAGGATAAGATACATTTTTGCTACATCAGATTTTATCAATTTATAACTGATTGATGAATTGATTATTTCATTGTTATGTCCACCTCGTAGGTTTTCTTTATTTTGAAATTTTCTCTTTGATCGTGTTTTATACTTCTCTCTTGGAAGCAGCCTATAAGAAAATTTGTATCTTTGTCCAATCTGAGAATGTTTATTTAACTAATGATTGAGTAATTACATTTGCTAGGATTCCTGATATCTTTAGAATTCTTGCTATATTCTTAATTTGGGCTTTCTGTTTACACACTGTTTTGCTTGCCTTTTTTTCCCTTGGCTTTTCTTTGATTTGTTTTCTGTATTTCCTTCTCTTCTATTTTCTATATTTCTCATTATAAACTGTAGAGTATGTTATGAGTAGTTATTTTTTTAAATCCCACATATGTAACCATAAATTTTCATAATTCTCTACTATTGTCATGATCTGAAACACAATATAGATATTATTAAGCCTTAACGGTCAGAGAAAAACCTCTTTCATGCCCATTCAAATCACCATTTTTGATTACAGGTTTAGTTTTAAAAAAAATTTCTTAACATAAAGTATCTTCATGTTTCTTGGAATTTTAGTCTTCAAGTTTTGTTTTAACTGGAATTTTTTTTTTTCTTTTTGGTTCTATTGCTTCTTTCGCTTCTTCTAATCCTGCCTCTCTCCCTCCCTGTGTATGGTGTAAGGTCCCTCTATTCTCTCTAACAGGACTCATTCAGTTCTGAAACAGATCTCTCAAAGGCATTTTAAAAAATGAGGCCCTTAGATAATATTGGAGATATTAGAGATTCAGTCACAAGTTGAGTTGGTAACTTGACATATAGTTCTGTTCATAACACTATATCTTTATATTTCATGGACCCATAATTATAGTTTAAAACAGAGATTTGGTTTTAAGATCCTTCCAGAAATTACAATGCTTTACTTCACTTCTTGCATGTAGCTAGTGAGCCAGGCTTGCCTCACCATCGCAGGGAGCATTCTTAACCCTTATCAAATTCCCAGCTGTCACTGGCTAGTTCCAGACTGTGAGTCCGATTGAATAATGGTTTTAGCTTTAATTATCTCTTGTTACTTTTATGTATCTTTAATTTCTGTCTTTGTTTGGATCCAGTTGTGTCATTTTCATATTATATAAACTCACCATTATAATTGCTAGTTATACTGACATTATTTCTGAGATTTTCTGTTCTCTTTTGATCTTGGGTAGTCTTGACTTCCTATCTCCTGGGCCTTGATTAAAAACCATTGTTCGCAATATCACAGATATAATTTGTGGTCCCCAAATTAGCTTCTAAGGCCAACACATTCTTCTTGGTTTTAGTAAACAGAAGGAATTTATTGATTCAATAATTCTGGACTCTCTGATGGCAGGGGTCCTTTGACAGGTAAAGACTGGAGCTATCAATTCTCTAATTATTTTAGTTGAAATTTCTTTAATTTGCAGCTGGTTTTATTATTCTAATGAATTGCACATTCCCTAAAGTCCTTTGAAAAGGGTAATAAAAGTCATTTTCAAGTGAAAGAGTAATTTTATAATTTTTTTCTTCCAAAATGATTGAACTGAAATTTTCTAGTAGTGCGAGCATAATGGCTAATTATTCCGAGCAATTATCTTTTATTTTCTTTCCAGAATTTACATTGTAGTGCGGCAAGAGTATTCATTCTCTTTGTTTATTTGTTTTTTTCTTTTGTGGAAAACTGGTTCTATTTTTTTTTTTTTCTCTTCACTTTTGTTCACTACTGCCTTAGTATTAAAATGTCTCTTAATAGTTTAAAATTTTCGTAATGTTTTTGTTTTGTTTTGTTTTTGCATTGGGGGGGTGCATATCTAATGATATTTCTTATCCATTGCTGTTAAAATGAAGGTTAGTTAGGAAATTTAATAAAAGAATCTATTCATTTGCTAATGATATATCTGATAAGGGGTTAATATCTAAAATACATAAAGAACTCATACAACTCAACAACAAAAATACAAACAATCCAATTAAAAAATGGGCAGACCTGAATAGATACTTCTCCAAAGAGGAAATACAGATGGCTAATAGATATATGAAAAGATGTTCAAGGTCACTAATCATCATAGAAATGCAAATTAAAACCTCAATGAAATACTACCTCACACCTGTCAGAATAGCTATCATCGATAAATCAAAAAACAAGTGTTGGCAAGGATGTGGAGAAAAGGGAACCCTCCTACATTGTTGGTGGACTTGCAAATTGGTACGGCTGCTATGGAAAACAATCTGGAGGTTTCTCAAAAAATTAAAAATGGATATACCTTTTGATCCAGCAATTGCACTTCTGGGTATTTATCCAAAGAAAACCAAAACAATAATTCGTAAAGATCTATGCACT
>NW_011888784.1:21128175-21132478 GCF_000151845.1 Pteropus vampyrus | reverse complement strand
TTTTTCTTCCAAAATGATTGAACTGAAATTTTCTAGTAGTGCGAGCATAATGGCTAATTATTCCGAGCAATTATCTTTTATTTTCTTTCCAGAATTTACATTGTAGTGCGGCAAGAGTATTCATTCTCTTTGTTTATTTGTTTTTTTCTTTTGTGGAAAACTGGTTCTATTTTTTTTTTTTTCTCTTCACTTTTGTTCACTACTGCCTTAGTATTAAAATGTCTCTTAATAGTTTAAAATTTTCGTAATGTTTTTGTTTTGTTTTGTTTTTGCATTGGGGGGGTGCATATCTAATGATATTTCTTATCCATTGCTGTTAAAATGAAGGTTAGTTAGGAAATTTAATAAAAGAATCTATTCATTTGCTAATGATATATCTGATAAGGGGTTAATATCTAAAATACATAAAGAACTCATACAACTCAACAACAAAAATACAAACAATCCAATTAAAAAATGGGCAGACCTGAATAGATACTTCTCCAAAGAGGAAATACAGATGGCTAATAGATATATGAAAAGATGTTCAAGGTCACTAATCATCATAGAAATGCAAATTAAAACCTCAATGAAATACCACCTCACACCTGTCAGAATAGCTATCATCGATAAATCAAAAAACAAGTGTTGGCAAGGATGTGGAGAAAAGGGAACCCTCCTACATTGTTGGTGGACTCGCAAATTGGTACGGCTGCTATGGAAAACAATCTGGAGGTTTCTCAAAAAATTAAAAATGGATATACCTTTTGATCCAGCAATTGCACTTCTGGGTATTTATCCAAAGAAAACCAAAACAATAATTCGTAAAGATCTATGCACTTCAATATTCATGGCAGCACAATTTACAATAGTCAAGATATGGAAGCAACCTAAATGCCATCAATAGGTGAATGGATAAAGAAATTACGATTGATATATACAATGAAATATTATTCAGCCATTAAAAAAATGAAATCCTACCATTTGCAATGACATGGATAGACCTAGAGGTTCTTATGCTGAGTGAAATGTCAGATAGAGAAAGATAAATACCACATAATTTCATTTATATGCAGAATCTAAGGAACAAAAAGAACAAACTAATTAAAAACAGACTCACAAATATGGAGGACAATTTGATGACGGACAGAGGGGAGAGGGCTTGGGGGCGTGCTAGGAGAATGGGTGTAGGATTAAAGAAGTACAAATTAGTAGTTGATAGATGGTCATGGGGATGGGGAGCATGGCACAAGGAATGCAGTTAGCATTAATACGTTGGTTAGGTGGAGGGCCAAAGAAGGGAGGGAGCAATTGTGGGGATTGGTTTATGAAATATATGGTGTCTAACCAATGTACTGTATACTTGAAACTAATTAAAATAAATTAATTAATTTAAAAAAAAATCCTAAGAAATATATTGACAAATACAAGTTTATAAGACATCTTACCCAAAATACTCAGTAAGTAATTGGGGCTTACTTATTGATGGAGATGGCAGATTGAGGCCTGATCGCTCAAGTAAATAATCAATAAAGGACTGTTGTTAAAAAAAAAAAAAAAAAAAAGAATCTATTGGCACCCAGGACCCCATGTGTGGATTGGTTGGTGAAATTAAATAAAACATAGCTGAGATAATTATTTGAAGGAATAAGGCACAGAATGGAAGAGTTTGAATTAAGAGCTTGAGCAAGGTAAAAAAAAAAGAGTCTTTTCTTCTTAGTGTGCAGTTATAGGAGTTGGAAAATTAGAGAATGCTAAGAAAAAGATAATAAAAATGAGAAAGGCAAGCACCCAGGTTCATCTGGGTGCAATGAAAAGACAGATAATTTTCTTCATAATTTTGTCAGAGTTTGCCTAGTTGAGATTACAATTTTTCATGGCTTTGGTCTTACTTATATTTTTTTGTGGATTTTTTTAAATAAAAATGGGAATTGTTGCTTATAATTTGCATAAGACTTGAAGTTCTCAGTGTAGCAAGGACAACAGCATATTAGCTCATAGTTGCTGCGTGTTCTGAGCAAAACAGCTGATAAGTGGTAGGGCCAAGAATCCTAGGTCTGTGTGCAAGAACAGTTTCCTCATTCTATGATACCCTTTCTGTAAGAACTTTACACATTCACCATGGTGTACTGTGTATCTGTATTTGAACCCTGTGACTCTGTTTACCCAGACACAGTAGTTTGGACACTTTAGAATGTGGAATTGATGGTTGGTGGCACTGGAGTTGGGAGAATATATAGCTTTAGAGCTAGAAAAGCCATTTTCCATCATATACTTGGAAAGCCAGAGTGAGTGACTCTTGAGAAGAGAGGTAGAGTTGTTCATTGTGCTATCTTAGATAAGTGTTCCTTATCATGGTAGTGAAGTATTCAGGTAGGCCTCCTTGAAAGGATTCCTGCCTCTAGGGATAGAGATGCTGCCAGAGTAGCTGCAGCAAAGACTGTGAGTCAGAAAGGAAGAGTCAGCCCCCTGAGAAGAGAACTAGACTTACACCTGACTGACAGTAGTCAAAGCCTGCCAAGGAAAAAAGAGGTCCAATAAGTAGCATAGTGGCTGATTTGAGATGCTGGGGAAATCCTTTACTAGAGATATTTAATGAGAACACAAGGTTTTCATTGAGATGAAGGTGACACATAGAAAATGTACCTTGAAGCCCATCTCTTAGATCTGTCCAAGTCTAGCCCGTTCAACTGCCTTTGACATGAAACGATTGTGATGAAAAAAACTAAAGAGGTATTTTATGAAACTGTATAAGGTATTTGGACATAAGCAGCTATTATATGATAATTTTTAAAAATACTGATTACTAATATTATTGTATTAACACAAAAGCACCAAACAGGAGAAGGGGCAAACTTCACCAAGGACACTATGTAGTTTTGACATCTCATGAGATCTCTTGTCTCAGATTTTTAGGGTGCCATCCCTATCAAGTCTATAAATATTTTGTTTTGCTTAGAGAAAATAAAGGATAAATATTTAAAAATATTTTTACTGCAAAGTGGAGCACCAATACAGCAAAGTACATAAAATAAATTTACACCTTAACAAATTGTCATAATGGTCAAGAAATGTAATATTTCCAACATTCCACATGCCTATAGTAAGTACTGTTTCCTTACCATAAGATAAAGATTGTCTTAAATATTCTTTTTCTTTGTAGTTTTAGTAATTATGTATTCACTCCAAATATATAGTTTAGTTATGCTTTTTTAAAAACCTTATATAAAGGTAGAACATATTTAAATGAAATACTTTTTTTATATTTTCTATCTTTCACTCAACATTCCTTGTAGGATTTGAGAAAGACATATTAATATAATATTTATTATTTGCCAGGATACTGTACTGGGACATCAAACTCAAGTGTGGGGTAGAAAAGCCAACTGAGTCATAAATTTATGGAAAAAAAGTTTTTTGCGGGCATGGAGACTCTCTGTATTATACATCCTTCAATCTAACAAGCTGTGATAATTGTCATTACAAAGTTTGACATACTAGAATAATCCATATTTATCAATATGTGGCTTCTCTTTCATAAAGTAGAGTTATGGGCTTTCATTCCCAAGACTGAAGTCAATTTTTTAAACCCAAAGAAGACCCCTCATTTACACCTCATTTCTGCTATTTAATTTGTATCTACCTGCAAAAAAACTTGCTTAAATAGAGTACCAAATGATTTGTATGAAGACACCCTATATCACATTCATCAAGAATTCTTTCAATAGCTACTAAAAGATATTTAAAAGAATGTATACACAAAGCTTTCACATACAACTTGAGTTTCTCCTAAACTTTCCAGCTTACGAATATTAATAAGTCACAGTTTTAGTAATAATTTAATTCATCTAATGCTCATTTGTACTTTTAATTCAAGATTTCAATCTACCATAATCACTTTCAGGTATTTCTGGCATGTATCCTCAGGTATTTTCTGAGAGGTTTAACTTTCTCCCAATTTTCTTCTTGCTAACCAATAGCCCCATGCTATTGTCTCCAGCTCAATAGTCACTGATCGCAGTTTTGTTTATTGAATGGCAATATTATTATGAGGCAGCATATTCCTCAGGATGATAAACTGTGGTGTTCTGTTGCTAAGTGAATCTTAACATTCCTTCTGTTTTACTTAGTATTAGTCAAAAACCATCCTCAATTTTATGGCTTATTTACCCTAAAACTTGACAGAATTTTTAGTGAATAAGCTCTTTCAATTTTTATTTACGTATTTACTGTGGTTTATAGAACTAAGATATGCATCACTTAGGAACTGATCTATTCTGAGAGACAAATACTAGTGACAAAGAGAAAGCTGTATTCAAAATTG
>NW_011888784.1:21106402-21125911 GCF_000151845.1 Pteropus vampyrus | reverse complement strand
AGATAAATGTTTTCAATTTTGGGGAGTAAATACCCAAAAGAGGGATTTCTGGGTCATATGGTAGTTCTAGACTTAGATTTTTAGAGGAAACTCCATACCTTTTTCCATAGTGATTGTACCAATTTACATTCCCACCAGCGGTGTCTGAGGGTTCTTTTTTCCCCACTACCTCTCCAACACATGTTATTACTTGTCCTTTTGATGATAGCCATTCTAACAGATGTGAGATGATATCTCATTGTGGTTTTGATTTGCATTTCCATAAATAGCTAGTGAAGTTGAGCATCTTTTCATGTCTGTTGGCCATTTGTATGTCTCCTTGGGAGAAGTGTCTGTTCAGGTCCTCTGCCTATTTTTTTATTGGATTTTTTGTTGTTATTCAGTTGTATGCATTCTTTGTTATTAGCCTCTTATCACAGGCATTGTTTGCAAATCTCTTCTCCCATCCAGTTGGTTACCTCTTTGTCTTGTTGATGAGCAAGTTTTTCTAATGCTCAGAGATTTTTAGAAGCTGATTGATAAAATACTAAGCATTTTAAATTGTGTAATCCCATTGCTCCGATTGCTCCTGCTCTTGTAAGATAAGCACCTGACTTAGATGATATAAAAAGCTTTATTGCTGACTTACAGTACTAAGAAATTCAATCTGGTTCCCTGGAAGAATCTAGTAAAACAGTTATGATTTCATATTAAGAGCAACAGTTTTAAATTAACCTTTAAATAGCTGAATTTAATAAAATTAAATGGCATAATTGCCAGCCAAATTTTAACTCGTTTTATTGGTTCTGAAACCATTAAAGATAATTGTAATTTTAAAAATTGTCACAAATACAGGTACATGTGGAGAAAATTAGCTTTTTATTTGGTCCTTGTAATAATTTACTATCAGATCCATAAAGGTATATTGAGAAAGAAAAAACATTTGTTTTACGCCTTCTTTAAAAATGTATTTCTGAATTTACGGCAATAAATCTTTCATGTACTAAGTCAATATAATTCCACATTTCCCTAAATTTTCTCCTTGAACTCAAAAGTTCATGTTAAGTTTTTTTGCAAGTTTTTGTTCTGAATTTGGAAATTTAGGATTTGGGAAGAGTTAAGTGATCACTGTATCAAACTAACTCATTTCAAATATGAAAATAAAATGTAACATGCTGATAAGTGAGTTGCTTAAGGTTGTATATTTACCAAGTATTGAGGTTATCAGATTTGACAAACATATCTAAACTTAAAGAAGTATACAGCTAGTCTTAGTTTACATGAATTGATCTTAGACAAGATTAATCTTATGTTATATCTCTCTCAGCCAAATGATTTATTTGACATTGGTTTATCATATTCTGGACTATCATCTTTTCATTATCCCAGAGACTTCTCTCTTCCTGAAGCTTTTAATACATATGAAGCATTTAGTATAGAGCCTGGAAAATGAAAAATGGTAATCAATTTAATGCTAACATAATCATGAGTGCAATCATGATTATCTTCACCAATTTTAACTTATGTAATATCTCCAACTAAATTTTCCATAGAGACTCATCGCCTTCCTTTTAAGAGATGCATTTAAAAAACCTATACTTCTCAGTCTGGCTGATGGCAATGTGAACCTCACAATTTGGAAGTCATTAGCATTTCCTGCCTTTTCCCAAATCTTTGCCTCCTGCATCAGTAGGTAATAAACCTTACAAATATTGCTGATATTAATTTCTAAATCTATGATATCTCTTTATTTCTTTCTATCTTTATTTCCACAGTTATAAAACAGGTTCACATTGTTACTTAGCACTATTTTTCTAAAACTTCCTGATTTGTCTAATGGCCTCCTTTGTTATCATTTCAAATCATCGAGATATTTACCAAAAATGGAAATGCGATCCTATCACTTCTCTGCTCGAAACTCATCAATAATTTCCCTTTACTTATAAACCATAGTCCATATACTGCAGAATGATTTGTACCCTAGTTTTCTACAAAGGCATTATCACTGAAATGATGATGTATTATTTTTAGTTCCATGAACACTTTATATTCATTCAAGCCTCTGTAAGACCGTTGATTTTTCCTGGAATGTTTTCCTCTTCTTTCATTTGGCAAATACATCTTATCCTTCAGTACCTTGTTCAGATGATACCTCCTCTGTGCTATACCAACACCCACCAAATAGAGTTAAAGATTAATCAATTATTTTCAAGTGTTGTTTGTCTTCCATGTTATTCCTATTCTTCCATTAGATTATACCTTAATATTCATTTACAAATATGGCTTTCTTAATGTTAAAGAAAAAATTATTCTGACGTGTTCAAATCGTAAGAAAGACTATTAAAACTTAGCAATAGAGGGGAAAGATAGCACTCAATTCTGAATATTGCAAAAGCATTTGGGAATTTAGAGCTAATTATCAGAATTAGTAGTCAGGGGGCTGTTGGTCAGCGGATGAAAAATTTTTAAAAGGAGACAACAAAGGCAGGGGAATTCTTGCTAAACTGACTGAATTCTTGCTGAAGGCAGGCCAGAGTAATTAGATATCAAGCGTGGGAGATAAAGAATTTGACCATATTTTGAGGGTGATCAGACATCAGTGGTTTGGAGAGGGAGGCATTCTTACTAAACTGATTTAGCAGGAATCTTGCTGAAACTGGGCTATTTGGGCCAAAATACAGGATGAGGGCTAAGGTAGAGACCTATTCATAAAAAAGGTTTTGGAGGAGCCTGCTTAAAGTTTGGTCAAAGGAAATTCCATTAGTATTAGACTGAGATTTCCTTTAAGGATAGAATATGTCCATTTCTTTATCATTATACAATGCTTGGTAAGCTGTTGGTGCTTAATAAATATGTATTCAATTGACTGAACCCTTTTCAAGTAAGGTCTAGGATTTTTTTAAAGCCATATAGCCCATAAGTGGTAGAACAAGATTTGAATTCCAAAGGCTGTGTCACTGAAGAATCTGTCTTTCCTTGTTTCACATCACATAAGTTGGTAATAAACATCTGTTGATTTGAATAAGCATAATATATTGCTGTGGATAGCAAAGACTTAGTTTTCTTTTGGGGGAAAAAAGTACTGTTAACTCAGAGCTTACTTGGAAAAACATCAACAAAAGGATCTATCATGTGTTATCTATGGAATAAAGTTTATGAGAGCTGAATTCTGGGACTGGTTACTTTCTATTAATTTATTTTTTCTGATATCTATCGCAGTGGAAGAAGAAATGAACTTTAAAGGATATATCTGTTAGTTTGGGAGTTTTATGTAGAAAACCTAGAGACAGTAAAAGACAGTTTATTCTGCTTAAAGTAAAATAGGGCTTATATTTTGTGAATAATTTTGTTATATTTTCTATGAGATTTTTAAGATTGGTAGCATGACATTTAGGCACTATGATTGAAACAATACACATTTTTGTAGTAAAAACAGGGGTTTGGTACAAAACCGTTTATAAAGCATGGAGGAGAATACATTGTGTCTTATGTAATTGAATATTGAATGTTTTGAGTGAAGTCAGAGACTTTGACTTAGGAAAATACCTCAGGAATCTTCATTAAATTTATTAAATTTGGCCCCAGAATATTTTTGTGTGGGTTGAAATGACCTGAAATTAGAGAGAAGTGAGTTTTGAGGCTGTTTTACTATCTCATATACACATAATTTATGTCAAAAGTAGTGGTGCTATTTTACTGAAGAAACTGAGATGTGACATTATGTATTAATATGTAACATATGGTTTTCTACTGGGAGAAAAGTGTGTCTACTATGTATCAGATGCTATGCTAATTGATATACCTGTAGTAACTTGTGGCATTTTAATGGGAATTCTGAGAGCTATATAATATGATTGAGGTAAGAATTATAAAATAAGTACATTATTCCAAATTATTGATAATATTATGACAAAACTCACAATGTCAGCATTTCCTAAGATGTTAAGATATCTATTTATTTCTGTTTCTTTGGATAAACATAATACAATAATCAAAAATTAAAAAGAAAGTTGAGGGCAATTTCTATGGAATTTATTCAAATGCCTAAAAAGCCCTTGGGAAGAATAAATATAGGGAATCACTGCTGCTGTTACCCTACCAGGCCAGCATTATAAATATATTTATAATTTTGGAATTAACTTATTGTTTGATATTGGAGTTTTTGATTTTCAAATGATGTATAACCATTTACTTAAATGGTTATTTTTAATATATTCAATTGTGTGTGTGTAAAAAGTCCTTGTATGAATTATTCCCTGACAGAAATATTTTTCTGATAATTTTGTTCCCTTCCCCATATAATCTTTTAGACATGTCACACCAAAAGACTGCTGTCAATAAAAGAGCAGTTTGTATTTTAAGCCATTATCACATAAGAGCTTCTGCTGCCACTAGCTATTGATTGTAGCCTAAGGGGTATTTTGTGACTGGTGCCCGGTTCTCACTGACATAGAAGGCTAAAATCTGAGCTTCTTTCATGAAACTCCCTTTGGTTCCTTGATGTGCACTAAAAAAAATCGCTAAGGAATTATACTATGTAGAGAAACCAGTTATTTTTGAAGTTTGTTACTGCATGAGGTGTATTTAGTTTATTGCAATTACTGATTAATTTAACCTGAGATATGGAAGGGCTATTTGTAGCACCATATAATTTAAGCAAAGGCAGAAGAGATGCTAGTCTGTAGTTGTATCAGTCAGGATTAAGATATGCTGAGTTACAAGTACATCTTGAGGACTAATTAAAATCAAATGTTAATTTCTGGCTCACACTGCTAGAGGCTAGCTAGCAGTCCTTTTCTGTTTCCTACATTGTGAGAAGTTGGCAGATGGAACAATCAGCATTTGAAACGTTGTAGGTTGCCAAGAGAGAAAAGGAGAACATGGACTTGTGTCTTGGCTCTTAAGACCTTCAACCAGAAGTGACATATGACACTTTCTACTCATATCTCATTGGCCAAAAATAATCATATGTCTATAATAAACTTCAATCCGGACAATGAAAATATTTGTTCACATTTACTAGAGTTATGTACATATTAGTGTACGTTTTTAGAAATGTCTGGGATTAATGACTTTGGGTAGAAATTATGTTTCTTAATTTTATGAAAAGGTTACTCGGAATTTATCCAAAGCCATGTATAAGTGTAGAGCATAATGAGCTTAGTAAAGAAGGATCTGAAATCTCTGCTTATTACTAGGAATGTCCATTTTAGGCGCACCAAAAATCTCCATTATAGTTGCCCTTTGAGTTATTGTGATCTTGACATCTGTTTTTAAAATGTTTCAAAGCATCCTTTAATTTAAGATTTTATTAATAAAAAGTATTAATTGTTAATTATTGAACACAGCATATATAAAGAGAATCTTGAACTAAATTTAGTTAACTAAAGCAGTTATTATTAGATGTATACATCAAGCTAAAACTAATGAGCACTAGTTCCTGTTTCAATTTCAAATCTTAGTGAAAATCTCAATAAGGGATGGTTAATGCTCCTCAATCTCTTCATTATCTTAATTTCACAGTGAGGCTCTTGCCTCCTTGATGCAGATTTATCTTTATATATTGCGTTGCTTATATTTTATCAAGGCTTTCAGTAATCATTTAAAAAATCCCTAGTATCTCCAACTTGTATCAGACTTAATTAGAGGTTTAAGCAACACCATTTTTATGACTTTCATACTTTCGTTACTGAAAAGAATTTGAAATTTTCTTTTGTCCAATTCACTCTGAGAAATGACCACTGATGCCCTCTCTCTACTTAATTTGCTTTCCTCTGTATTTCTCTTGACCACATCAATTTCTTCTACTGTGTTTCCTCTATATTTCTTGACTTTTTTTTTTTTTTTTTTTACTGGAAGAGAGCAGTTTTCATGTTGTGAACATGACCTCAAAAACATTCTACTTCCATTGTTTGAAAATCTCTGACTTCGAGACAATTGCTAGGTTGCATATAAAATACCTTGCCTGAATACAAACATTTAGGTCTTTTTTTTTTCTGTAACTGTTTACTGACTATTGTGAGTAAGCTCCATTTGTTCCAAAGCCAATGCTATTGATGTATTAAAAATACTATTTACTTTAGTTTATCAATTTGCTAACAATGTTGAGCATTAGAATTTTCCATGATATTCAAACCATTTTCCTGAGCCCCTGGTTCTAGAGAATCTGTTTGAATATGTTTTAGGTAGGATCCTGAAAACTATCTTTTAATAGTTATTCAAGCTATTCTCATGACACCAATGTCTTTCATCTAGTTATATTACCCTGAGGATGTAACCTAATACTTGTGTGTCTCCTGTTGTGAATGAGGAAACTAAAGCACAGGTAGCAAAATACAGAAATCAGAGTCTTAGAGTACAACAGAAGTGAATCCTGCTATGATATGACGGTGATCATGGTGAGTTACTTAACCTTGCTGACCTCCATTCCCTCATCTGTGAAAGTAAGATATTACAAGGCAGTTGCAATATTAAGTTAATTAATATATGTAAAGTATTTAGCGCATTTCTTGGCACATATTAAGCATTCAATCAGTATTGATTGTTTTTATTGTCTTTTGGCTAAATGTAACACAAACATAAATTCAACAAATTATACGAGAAAACTGCCATAAATATATATGTTTTGTTTGAGTTTCTATCATTAGCTCTGCCTATTAGCACTTAGAGCAGATGGTGCTAGTGCTCCACCCAAATTCTCCTTATTGAACAGGCACACCATGTGCATTTTAGCAGCTAACAGGTCACACCTTCACCTTTCCAGA
Source organism: Pteropus vampyrus (assembly GCF_000151845.1). Taxonomy (NCBI): domain Eukaryota; kingdom Metazoa; phylum Chordata; class Mammalia; order Chiroptera; family Pteropodidae; genus Pteropus; species Pteropus vampyrus. The sequence goes on along the minus strand of NW_011888784.1, from coordinate 21,119,168 downwards.
AGAATAGCCATTGGCTGAAGTGAGCCACCTTTCTTAGAGGTTACATCCTAGAGGGATACATCCCACAAGGTTACATCCTCCGCACCCTCCCTTCGTAACAGGAAGCCAATGTCTGACTGATGCTGGAATATACTGCCTCCTCCTTCTTGCCTCTGGCCAGGCCACAACTTATGCTCCAGAGCACTTGGCATCAGTTTGAGGTTAAAACTCCTCCTGAATCCACATATTTGCTATATTACTTCCCCTACCCTATCCTGTTTCTCTTGTGCCCTTGCCTGTTTCTCCTGAGGACATAATCTCATTGAGTCACTAACCAGGCTCTGCCCCTAGAGAACTTGACCCAAGACAATGCTCACAGTGTTTTCTTGGTAAGACAGGCTCAGAAACAAAAATACCACCACAGGCAAAAGTGCAGATCCTATAACATGGCACCTAAGCAAAAATTATGGCACATGGCAGATTCAAACATACTTGTCTAATGAATATAAAAGAGTCCTTCCTTAAATGAAAAATCAAATCTTAACCTTTCCCTCATCCTTGTTATGCTAAGCCTAGTGCCTAAAATGTATTCCTTTATAAAGTAAGAAACTAGGACTCCAGCAAGTATTCTACATTCACGGAAGTGAACCTGGGATAGTAAAACCTCCAACAGTTGTGTAACTGTTTTTCAACAAATGAGTGCTTACCTGCCAGGCAAGAGGGTTTGACTGAAATAGATATTGTTCATTTGTGTCTTTTTTGTCTTCCAGCCTCTAAATTTTACAAAGGATAATTCAGTATGGTTCATCGTAAATACCTTTGAACTGATTTTCAGATTGCTCATTCACCTTGACTAACTGCCTTAAGAGATCAGCCTTAGCAGCAGACCAAGTCCAAATCCTAAACTAGGGTCAGGAGTATGAAAGAATTTGAGGATGTGATGTTTAAGTCACTGAGTATTTCCTCAAAAAAAATGATAGATTGACTGTATTACTGAATTTTGTGTGTGTTTTTTTCCAGACAATAATTAGGAGTCCAGAATACATTCAAAACAGTTGTTACATAAAGTGATTAGTTTCTTGGCTTCTAACAAATGCTTCCTTATCATTCAGTACAGTTGGAATAGTATTCATATTAGAAAGAAATGTTTTTAAATCATTGCTGTAGTACAAAATAGAAAAAAAAAAACCCCACAAAGTTAAATAATTTAATTTTTGTAGGTGCTAGAACTTAAGGAGAAATAGTTTAATTATAGTGATAGAAATACTTTCATAGACATTACGAAGAAGTTTGTGGAGATTTAACAAAGCCTTGGAGGCGGAAAGCACTAGCTTTTTCTTTGTCTCTTCAAAATGTTCAGCTTTCCTTCGCCTGAGTGGTGTTGTACCACTAGTTTGCTCTTAGGAGCCATGATTAGAGTCACAAATTGAACAGAGACAGAAACATTGAGCAGGTTGAAAAAGTCAGGCTGGCATAGGGAAAGGAAGGGAAGAATGGTGAAATGAAGATATATTTTCTTGAAGAAATTAGATAAGATTTATAGGACAGAGGAAGAAGATATGTTGTTCAAAATAAAGTAGATCAAATATCTGCTAGGACTGACCATCAGAAAATACCAATTCCTGGTGTCTGGACTTTTTGTAGGAGGCAGAGTTAGAGGAAGGTATAGAGGGCTGTTCGTGTACATGAGATTTTCCTAAATCAGGTATCTATTATGCAAGGAGGGCTTGCCTACATAGTGTTTAATTGTTTAGGCTCTACTTTTAGGACAGAACTGATTGATTTCTTACTCTGTAAAGAAAGGATTTCACTACTAAAAACAGTTTGAAAGCCACTGATCTGTGATGTGCCCAAGATCAAAGTTGTCATTGGCCAAAGAACTGAAAAGTGTAACTCAGGTTTCTGACTCTAAGCCTGAAGTTATTTTTATCTTATTCTCTTAGATTTCCTTTTATATTTTACTTTTAAATAAATTGGAAAACAGGCATTACATTAGTAAAAAGATATATGCACCCTAATGTTCATTGCAGCATTATTCATGGTGGCCAAGACATGGATAACCATGGGGACCATTTCTCTTGGAAAGAGGTCATAGAAGGAAAGAGCCTTGAAGCTTAAGTTACATTAGCTTTGTAGGAAATCTAATGTTTAAATATAGCACAAAGTAAATACAATTGTGTTGTTAGAAGATTCTTATATTTTTCATTAAGTACTATCTTATGAACTCTAAGTAGATTGTGATAAGCTAGAGATGCATATCTTAGCTCAAGGAAACCACTAAAAATAATAATGTGAGAAAGGTACAGCTAAAAAGCAATATATGAGTCAAAATGAAGTAAATAAAATATATTTAATTAACTCAAAATAAGGCAGAAAGGATGAAATAAAGGAATAAAAAGTCCTCAAGATAGGCAGACAATAAAAATTCCAAATTAAATTATTGATATTTACATTAACTATAAATAAACTAAATATTCTAATTTAAACATCCTAGAGATTTGGTAATTAGAGTAAAAATGTTCAACTGTGATGCATAAAAATTATACCTAATGCTTCCCGCATAAGGTTAAAAATAAGGCAAGGATGTCATTCTTACCACTTTTATTTATCATATATGAGTGGTGGTCCTTACCAATGCAGTGAGCCAAGTAAAAGAAATAGAATTAAAAGATTTTAAAGGAAGAATTAAAACTGTATATATTCAGAGATTACATGATTTAACTATTTTATTTACTATGTATTGACTATCCAGATGTTATCAAAGTTACTATTTATTTTAAATCTGTATTTTTTCATAAGCTGATATAAAATTCCTAATTTATTACACAGTACTTCTGTATTATTTTAATGAATACACGAAAATCTCATCAAGTAAAAAAGAAAATAATACACATATATATAAGTTTTGGCTATTATAAACCATATTGCACCTAACATTTTCTAAGCTTCTTTTTTTTGTTGTTTTTTTTTTAATTCATTCTTAGGACAAATTTCAAGGGATGGAATTATTGAAACCAGAACTTTCTCTCTTTGATGCCAAATTGCTTTTCAAAACAATTATTCAAAGTTACATTGTCCTACAATTTTTTGGAGTAATTGAATCTTAATCATTGAAAGATTATAAATAGAACAATAACATACTCTCATTTATAATTTAAAAGAGAAAAATGAGACAGGTGACAGTAAAAATAGGAATTGACTGCATTGGACAATGCAGGAAATTATGTGAATATATGCAACAATTGAGCATCTCCTGGCACCTATTCATTTATTTCTACAATTACTCAACAAATATTTATTGGCCACCCACTCTGTTCCAGGCAGTACACTTGATAATAAAGCTCAGACCTTATGTTCCAGGATTAAAAACAAAAACAGGATGAGCTTATATTTGATATTTAGGAATGCTTGTTGGTACTTGGAGACAAAGATCCAATTTTCTGCTTTGATGACTAAGCGTATAGTAAGGTTTTTTATTAACCACATTTCTTGCTTTTTTCCCCCTGAATCCTTACACCCATCATTTCACCTGCATAACTCAAACTCTTCCTTCGAGTATCAGCATAGGAATCATTTCCTTCAGCAAGGTTTTATGATTCATTTCTAATGTAAAAAATTCAGTTTTTGGCTACTTCCTGCCTCCTAAGCACAGACAAGGTAACAGTGTCTCCAATATAATACCTTTGAAAGGAGCCAACTGCAAATCTCAATAAAAGAGTTGCAAACTTAAGAAGACCTAAATATATTTTCTATGTATAAGGCTCCCAGTACTTTCTGAAGAAATTTTTTTTCCCTAGGACCATCTTTTCTATTTCAAGCTCCAACTGAAGATCAGCATGTTGCCATACTGAGCTGTATTTATTCCCTTTTACCTTGTCTTTCTCTAAGGAAACAAGCTCTAGTTATTCTATCCTCTCGAAAGGCTTAGATAATATAATTATGCATTTGAATTTATTGTGGATCAAGCAAGGAGGTAAACGGTGCACAAATTTCATCTCGTATTGATTCATGCATCATTTCCCATGAAGTTTATTCAAAGAAACACAATTATTGCTGTTACACTTCATTTAAAAGTATTTTCAAAAACATAAAGAGCTAAGTTTTAGAATTGATGGTCTTTGGGGGGTAATAAAACCTTAAATGTGTGTTTTTGAAATTTTATTGCTATAACCAAACAATATTTAAAAACTGAGTCATAATTAACATACTTTTCTTTTAAAAACTATTTTTTATTGACAATGAAGAAAATGTTCTCTACCATTTCTCTTAATTTACAGTTTTATTATTCAAAAATGAAAACTCTTTTTCTTTACTTGGCTTAATTTTGGTGACTCTACATAATTCTAATAGAATATATAGTATGCTGTATGATGGCTGCACACACAAATGCTTTTTCCAAAATAATATCTTTTTTCGTTTATGAAACTTTCTTGCTTGATTATATATAGCATTCAGAAATAACTCACAAGAAAGTATACAAGTAACTGAGTTATGAGAATAGGGTCTTGGTCTACTTGAGTTTTTTTAACATCTTTGATAACCTTATTTTCAATCAAAAGGTGTTCGAGTGATAAAATTAGTAATTCTTTTCATCAGAGAGAAAGATAATTGAAAAAAAAAAATACACCAAAAAAGACACGTAGCTTTGTAACTGAAGACAAAATTTCACTAGCATCTGTTTTTTAAATTTCCCATAGAAGTGGCCAATGTAATAAAGTTATCATAACTGGTTTTTTTCCTTGGTTGTGAGTGATATTTCTCAAAGCTTAAAAAAATAAGATATGTTGAAAACATTTATAACATTTGGTCTATCAGATTGACCTAAAACTACCTTCAGGGCACCTAAACATGTATGTTCTCAGCAATTATTTGACAATTTTGACTTTTCTTTTTTTCTGTTTTTACAGTATTTAAAAGTATTGCCAATGCAATTTGGTACATGATTATGTATGGCATCATATTATTTCTTAGTCATTATAAGACCCATGAGGGCAGGGGTTGTCACCTTTTTCCTGTGTATTGCCCTAATACACTGGTATATCAACACTTAAAGTATCTACAGGGAATTCCTTGACACAGCCATACAAGTTTTTCATATTAAACAGGTAGGATTAACACAAAGAAATACATGTTCTCTCAATGTTTTGTAAATATATCTCTATTTTATTTCTGTATTTGTGATTGGGAAATTTAAAAAATAATATTTATTTCAGTTTTTATTACAAAAATACAATAAACTTTTAGTAAATTGCAATATATCCACCCTTAGTAAATATAACATGTAACAATTAAACCAACATTTGGCCTCAGTATAAGAGAAAATATAGAGATTAGTGGAAACTATGGTAATATGGTAACCACCACATAGAGTAAAAATCCAGTGCTACCATATAGTCCAGACAGAAGGACACGTGTCAATTTATCTGAAATTTATCAAAGTTTTAATGTTGGCACATAATTAAAAACAAGATTGTCCAATATGAAAATATATGACCCATTTCATATGTGTCTATATACTGTCTACATGCAGAAAATGAATTGTGGCCCAGAAATTTGCAATCTTCTATACATAAATCACAGAAAACAAACAAACAAACAAAAAACTGCTCAAGATATTCCTTTTATTTTTCCAGTTCCTTTCTCATGTAGAACTAATTTTAGGCAGTATTATTTAGAAGGCAAAGATGTTAAATTGATTTATAAAAGTTATTTTTTATATTTGCATTTTTCTTGTAGATACAAAAGAAGTGAATGCTCATTTGCTCTTCACTTTAAACATATGCCTAAATTAGTCTATTTAGCTAGCAGAAATATATTCAGTTAATCATCTTGCATGTAGATGGAATTTGAATGGATTTGTGACAATTACTTTTTATTTGATAGCAAAGTTTCTTACTATTTCTTTAAATATCTCAGTAAAATAAGCAGATAGTAATGCAGAAAACATGCCATTTATCTGAAAGAAGAATAAAAGCAACTTCTGTATTTTTTTAGTCAGTTAGCTGTGATTAATGGTGAATTCTGACTGTCTCCTAGCCCAGTATGAGGTGCTTAGGAAAGGACCACAGTTCCAGAATTGGGGAGGGAGCTGTCCAGTACTACCTTTTCTTGTCTCATTCAAGAGGAACAGAGCAGAGGCTGTCCTAGCTAGGGCATCTGGGTTGTGAAGACAAGAAGGAGAGGAGAACCATCCTAATTTATAGGAAGTATTGAAAGTGAACCAGCATCTATGAAAAATGTAAAACTAGACAGGTTCCAAGTCACAAACAGAAAAAAAGAGGAATCACAAACATGGTTAAATTGGGTAGGTAAGTGGTGATCAAATTAGGTGAAGAGGCAGTTACCAGAGCTATAAGTGTAAATAGGTGAGGATTAAATGGTAGATACTTTAGGGATCTAATATAGTCTTGAGTAAGCCCATATGTGCCCAGGCATTAAGAATGGATACCACCCAATGAGTGCAGAGGATACGGTGAGATGCAGACCTAGAAATAAATGTGTGCAGATTAAAAACCCTTAAATACAGGCTGATGAAGGATTTGGGACAAAGATTTGAGAATGGCTGGTGCATCATTTCTAGCAGTTCTCATGTAAAAAAAAATATTCATGGAATGAAATGAGCTAAATGGCTTGTATCTGAGTGTAATGCAGAGTGGACACTTAAACATTCTGCAATGAATGGGTAAAATCTCTGTTACTGCTATGAATTTCCCATAATATGTGTAAGCAGGAAGTCAACACTAATATAACTGAACAGGCTACAATTGTTGGCTGTGTGAGGCTGACAGTGACACCTTAAGTAGCTTAGACAAGCAAAGAAGACAAAAGAATTCTTTCCTCTTTAGATTTAATTTAATTGTGAAGTTAATATCTCCCCACATGATAAAGAGCAACTGCCACTCACCTTGATTCAAGGAAGATTTGGCATCACTTTTGGTTGAGATCTTTATCTTATTTTTCCTGTGGTAATATTATTGGAAGAGACTTCAACTGTATTGCAAGTGGAATGTGTGGCAATTCCAGGCTAAGATTGGATATTGTCATTCGTGGTTTAAATGTATTTGGATGACTACAGTAGGTCTCTACAGAATTTCTCTGTAGGGCACTAGACTCTGAAAAATCTCTGCACTTAGTTTTTTGTCAAAAGAAGGTAGTTTTTCAGTTATTATCAATGTATGTGTGTGAGCTATGGTCCAGAAGTAGAGCGCCTGTTTCCTTAAAAGTGTTTGCTCAGAAGCAACATTAGTACTAAAAGACAACAATGAAAAAATGGGTTTTTAAAATGCTGTTATATAACAAAAATTTTTTAAAGCTTGATTTAAAGATCTTGATTTAAATTTTTTAAAGCTTGATTTAAAGATCTATTGACAAAGCTACAGTCTAAAGCATTTTCACTGTTCAAAATAGAATAACCTAAATATTGTAAAAGGTCAGTCAACACTCCTAAAACAGGGAATATTTGTCAAAATGCAGTGCTAAAAAGAAATGTTAAATTGGAAGAAAGCATAAGATTTCAGTTTCATTTGGTTATATACTCCCATAAGTAAATGTAAACGTACAGTTATATAGACAAGCATTCATAAACATACTTACATTTGTATAGAAGGTTAATATGGTCAAGAAAACTACCATTTAAAAATTACAATTATAAAATTTCTAAAACAATCTGTGTATGAACAAAAAGTCTATTCCAGGAGTTATATAATTGTTAGTGAATTATTTTAGTAATTACAAATAGTCTATTTCAATTCTCCTTTCCCTACCCTTATGATATAAGTAAACTAAAAAAAAAAAAAAAAAAAAAGAATTAAGCACCAAACACCTAAAAAAGGAAGGAACCCAATTTTTGGAATGTTATGGCAAAATGGCATAAGTAGTGTCCATCTATTGTTCATGCAACCATTATCTTTGCTATCTAGAGAAGCAATTTCTCAGGAAGAGAAAGTTTTCAGGATTTTAGTGACTTATAATGGATCTATATAAAGAACTTTCCTTGACTGTTTCTGGGAGCCCATTGTTTGACTTGTTCTCGTAGGAGAAGTCAAATTTGCAATGGATCGCAAAGAATCTTCTGAAAAGCAAGGTGTACACCCAAGATTCCCTCAGTTGCACTGCTCCACTCCAGGAGAGATATGTACTTTTTGCTCATTGACTCTTCACTAAATTGCTGAATTGAAAATAGGCTTATTTTTCAAAGGCTTATTTTTTCTTAAGTCTGTCAGAGTGATTCAACTGTTTTATTTGGCTTAAAAAAATAAGCTTGCAAAATAAATATCTCTATTTAAGACTTACATACATTGAAAAAGCTGTCTTTGACTCAGTATATTTTGTACTTAAGAGTGCCCAATCCTTAAGCTCTTAACATAATAGCCTGATTTTTTTCTTTTATGTTTCCCAAAAGGAAAAATGCTTAACATTTTCTAAAAGGAAATCCCATACACAGGTGGATATTAACTTTATTATTTTTTTTCATCCCAAACTCCAAAGGTTACAATTTAAGAAATATCCTCTATGTATGGAGATGAACAAAAGATTAAGCAAACCTGATTTAGATGGTAATTGTGTCCCTGACGTTATAAACATCTTACTTCTGAGTTGGAATTACAAAATCATACCACTAAAAGGAGGCTTGGATGTCTAAGACCTAAAGAGATGAAGTACTTAATCCATGATCAGCCTGCTAATGCTAGTATTAGCAACTGGATGTCAGATTCCTGTAGTCCTGGATGTCCTTCTATCTCTCTTCTCTTCTTTATATTATAATTCAATGAGGTGGCCAAGAAAATGAGTTGCAAATTCATAAAGACATGGTTGAAATTCTTTCCTGTATCATATGAATCACATGGATATGTTACGTAAACTTTCTGAACTTCAATTCCTCTATCTGTAAAATGGGATAATAGTGTCTGCTTAATGGGATTAAGTTTCATCATACAAGAGATGTGCTTGACAAGTATGTAACACATGTTATGAAATCAATGTTAGTTGATCATTTAATACAGCATGTTACATCATATTATTATAAGAAATATCAGGGAATGACAATATTATTATTGACCTAACACCAGCTGAATATATGCTTTTGAGTATAGTCTCCTTAATGGTAGTGCAATTTGGAAACTGCATTCATAGTCTCATGCTTATTATATCTTAGAGTCAAAGCTATATATTCAATCGAAACAGTCAAGAACTCTATTTAATCTTCTCACTCAAATTTTGGTGCCTTAAGACAATACATTCTTCTCATCTATACAACAATCCATAGTCAGCAGGTGGGCTCTTATCCATGAAGCCATTCAAAGATTTCAGCTCCTTTAATATGCTGTCTCTAGCATCCCCTAGGGCCTTGTAGACCTCTACTTGAGGATAATAAAGCCTAATGAAGGCAAATGAGTAATCATGTAGGATTTTAAATATCTGAATGAAAAGTTGTATATAATACTTTGGCTCCATTTTCATTGTCAGAACACAGTCACATGGCCCCATAAAAAAATGCAGGAGAAGCTTGGAAATATACTTTAGATATCCACTCAGGAGGTAAAAGAAATGAATGGGCTTTAGCAAGCATGAGTCTAATTTTCCAAAGTATGGAGAAAGAACTGACCGGTCCAATTCAGGTCTAGAACTTGGATTAGTACAAGATTGTTTACTAGGCTATGAGGACTTATATTATTGGCACAGAGATAGCTGGCCTATAAAGCAAGTAAGGAAAGAGGAGAAAAGCAGAGCAGATTTATATAAAAGAGTACATAAAGAGATGGTGATAGCCACAACCATGCTTTTAGCATTGGGTTCTTGCTGAGGAACAGTTTATTTATTCTCTGTAAGGTTATTTGAGATATAACAGCTTTATTATAATTAACAGATTTTTGCTTAAGCCAGTTTAAAATGCATGCATTCCATTTGAAAACAAAAAGTTCTATTAATATAGTTCCTATTATATGTTTACCAACCTACAGAAGTAATTGTAACACTTTGCAGGATGGCTACTACATCCATTGTTTTATACTCAGATGATATACTTTAATTAGATAACTTCTCTTATCTCCTTAAGGGGAGGAACATGATTCTATGAGGGGAAACACCTTAGGCATTTTGCCTGGCCATTTGCCACTGAGAATGATGGCTTTCTCCTAAACCAGTGGAAGAGCATGTCTTACTTTGCTGACTACAATTGATACCATTGAAAAGAAATATATCTAGATGGAAACAATATGTTCTAAGTAAATTTGGAAACCGATATATTTTATGAAATGCCGCTACAAGTATATTGCAGTTGTAAATCCAGAGGAAGCTGATCTCTGACTTTGTGATACACAGATGTATCTATATAGAATAAAGTTTTTATAAGCTTTGCTCTTTTAACAGCTCAGCAAATCTAAATTCTTGTTTCTCCCTGCAGAATAAATCATTTCTGCAGAATATCAGGGTTAGCGAATATATTTTTATGGGCTCCACATGAAGTTAGAATTGTTAATGTAAAGCAAACAAAAAAGTGACAAAATCATTTAACTAGCCCACTTTCCATTTAAAGCTCAATTATATGAAATCACATGTCTCAAAACTGCATACATAATATGCTATCAGTATGTATAATTAATGATGTGGGCACTCTTTACATGGGCAACCAAAACTAAAACCTCTTGATCATGTATTAATTATTAGTCCACTCATATCTTAGGTAAGAAAACAAACTGACACATTGTAAAAATTGTATTATTGTTTTTTAGATGAGAAGTAGGCTTTTTAACTGAGATTTATTATCTTCAGCAATAGAAGTCTTTAATGAAGCAAATGGCTAAATATACAGATAAACACAGAGTTGTTAGACTATTTTAAAGTCTATTTTTACTATAATTGGGTGAAAGAAAATGAACACGTTTTCTCATGGATTTTTGATAATAGTGATGGTACATGTAACTATCTCCCATAGAGCACCTTTCTTAAAGTATAATTAAAAGAGACTTTCCCCAAAGCCCAAATTTTAATCTAAATGCTTTAAGTGAAAAGATCAGTTATTGACAGTCAAATTCTACATGCTAGAAAGGATATTTAATGTTGAATCAGGAACCTTGGAGACTAACAATAAAATAATAGGAAACTAGCATTTTTTGAAATTAAAAAAAATACTTTAGGTACATAAAGATAGTGACATTTTTTTCTTTCATTTGTCTCTCAAGCACACATATAGCTTTTTTCTGAAACCACATGCAGCAAATAACTACTGGGCAGCATGCCATGCTTTTCAGATGACCTCTATTTTTCTTTTAGATCCTATCTGTTATATTTCTTGGTAAGCTGGCATATTCTAAAGAGGTGATTTATAAATTTGTTGTAGATACATTAATAGTTCCAATTCCTGTAAGTTGAGAAATTTATTTGGCATATACCTATAGTCATATCAAAACTATAATTTTGAAATCAACATAAAATATTCCCGACTAAATCTAGATGAATTTTACTTTTTTTTCTTTTAAATAAATGATCCTGGAATCTTCTCTATAAAGGAGTTCTTGGCATAAAATTTGAAGGTTCAAATGAAATGGATTATAGCATTTTTCAGCTGTATGTTCACTGCATCAAATGATGAGGAATGTTCTGAGTAATAACTCTTTATGCCTTCTGTGTTGCCTTCTAAAAATTCCACGTTTATATCTCCTTTTGTTACTCTTACTATTATGAGTTTGTTGCTGTCAGATTAATATGATACGTGTAGAGAAAAGTGATGAGTGGAGGGAACCATACTCTTGTCTGCAGGGACAGGAGAAAGAGGAGGATGACGGGGGACTGGTGGGGGATAGCAGCAAATTAATATGATTAATATAATTGTGTTTCCTGTTCTCAAAATATTTTGCGCAAATAATACACTAGGAAAAAGTCATTGCTATTTTAATTTTGAGTTGTCAATGTTACTTATTGTTTGTTGGCCTTGAGATAAAATGAATGAAATAAAACTAGGAGGAGCTATAAGCAAACAAGACTGTCTATAATAAACCCTAGCGTAACAAGGTAAAACAATGGTAAACCAACTCAATATTTTCTTAGCGCAGGAGTCCAGATATATAATACCATGCTGTACTCACTTAAGCAGAGCTATCTCCACATTACAAATCTCTTACTCTATCTGGCTGAACCAAATTCTTTGGGGAAGTATTGGAAATTTAGATTTGAGATATGTGAATATGGGGATCATAATAGTTATTCAAGACTCCATTTATATGACTAAATATACATAAATATTTAAACTGAATAAATGATAATAATTCAGAACCAGAAGGCTAAGATAAGCCAAACAATTCAAAAGATAAAATACTTTCGGCAATTTCATAAATAAGAAATTTTTTGATATTACAATAAACTGACATTATATATGCTGTTAGTCCTTACATAAACAAGTTTTGTATCAAAGTAATCTTTTTTCTTTCCAGGCATATATATTTACAAAATTAATATGTGTAGACACCATAGTGGCAGAATTAGTGAATTAGTGCATTTGAGCAGAATTAGAAACCAATTACATTTGCTAATTCTTAATAATCAAAAGTCTCATAAACTAAACGTAAGAGTGATCAGCTCTGAATAAAGAGACAATTCAAGTCATGTGCATTCTGGAATGTAGCAACATTTCATTCTGGAAATCATGGACAAAGAAAATAAGCAAGATAAAAAGCACAAAGTAAGGCATATAAATGAAAAGAGCTGGGTAAATTCTATGTTTTGCCTAAATAATGCAAATTCCATAATGGGAAAAACTTTTTTGTCCACTACTGAATCCACACCTCCTAGA
>NW_011888784.1:21103206-21105027 GCF_000151845.1 Pteropus vampyrus | reverse complement strand
TATTAAAATTCCAATGGCATTTTTCATAGAAATAGAACAGTTTTAAATTTATATGGAACCACAAAACAAACAAATAAACAACAACAAAAACCACCCAAATAGCCAAAACAATCACTGACTTGTAATGTTCTAATATTTATAACTCTATCTCCTTTCTACATTTAGTACTATGTCATCATTTCCTCTCTAAAGAAATTACTTGCTGTATGGGGCTCCTGATAGTAGTAGTAGTAGGTATTAATAGGTAGTTATTAATACCTTACAGAGACACGTTAGTCACTCTACTTTTAGTTGCCTCCATTGGGTTCTACAGTGTACTGAATTTTCTTTAAAAAGACATAACAGGGAACCGAAATAGTGATGGGATCACTCTTGAGAACTAGAGTCATTTAGAAGACTCGAAATATGAGGAAGAAAATAAAAGTTGGCATTTATATGAATATAAACTAATGAAAAAAATAATTGGAATGATGGAAGCAAATAACTAGCCCAATCTGCAAAGGATTCTGAATTTTCTGCAATATTGTCTATTTTGCATTCAATCTCTTCTATCCATATAACTTGTGAAGCTACACTTTGTCAAACTTGCTCATATAAGGAAATTATTTATCAGTAAAAAAGTGTATTTGTAAAATTTATAATTGCAATAAAGTTTCTTTTGATCAAACTAGCTCTTTAATCTGCTGAAGTTAGATGAATTTGGCTCATGTATTTAGAGAGCTGAGTCAAATAAAAACATTATTAAGTCAATGTTAATATGAACAGCAGGATAGTGTGATTCTAGAGAAACTTACATATTCTACTACTGGCATTCTATTAATGAAGTGGAACTCCAGCTGGTATCCTTTATATTCAGCTGTGACTTATTGTCTTTCTCAATCATATTAAAATATTGAATGCAGATTCATTTACAATGACACTAAAGGTCTAACTTTGGTACTAAAATCTTAATAATGACACCCATAACTGCCTAAGAATCATGATACTCATTCTCTCAATGAAGGAGCAAAAGAGTTAATGGTACACACAAAGGAATGAGTCACATGTTCTCTTGTTCCTCCTAAGTGGTTTCCGGCACATTACTTTTGGGGAAAATGTAGGGGAAAAACAATGAATTTCTCAAAATACACACACACACACACACACACATACACGCAAGATCTTGACTTTTAAATTCTGATGCTGATCCCTTTTAAAAAGATGCTGATCTCTTTAAAAAGCAATGCTTTTTGTGTCTACTGTTTATTGTAAAGTATGCAGAAAATTACACATGTGCATGCATGTATGTGTGTGTGTTTGAGTGAGTTTCAGGATTGAGGTTTTATGGAGGAGACTAAAATGATATACATCTTTTCTAGGAATTTAAGTGTCATTTTATCATTGTATAACAATGCTGATAATGTAAAAGTAAAAATAGAGATATGATTAACAAAAGCACACAGTCCAACTTAAACTAGAATTGATTCTTGCCTAAAGATTACAATTATTTTATTTGATTTTAAATAGAATAAGCACAGAAATATTTTGGCCTTTGAAGGTAGTTTAGTATGTATTCAGAATACTGATTCTCTGGGTGTTATTCCTGAAAATGACAATTTTACTAGTTGAATATGATGGTATTTCAAAATTTGTTTTAATAATTTGTAAGATTAATAAAGACTAAATTAATCGATAATAAACTAATTTAAATAATATAACTAATAGATATCACTTGGTAAACACCAAGACTAGTTTTCCTAATCACTGAAAATAAAAGGGAAGTATATTAGCTTCTGAAATTTAAAATAACTTTAGAAACAAAATATATATTTTTGTACATAG
>NW_011888784.1:21101143-21103156 GCF_000151845.1 Pteropus vampyrus | reverse complement strand
GAAAATTACACATGTGCATGCATGTATGTGTGTGTGTTTGAGTGAGTTTCAGGATTGAGGTTTTATGGAGGAGACTAAAATGATATACATCTTTTCTAGGAATTTAAGTGTCATTTTATCATTGTATAACAATGCTGATAATGTAAAAGTAAAAATAGAGATATGATTAACAAAAGCACACAGTCCAACTTAAACTAGAATTGATTCTTGCCTAAAGATTACAATTATTTTATTTGATTTTAAATAGAATAAGCACAGAAATATTTTGGCCTTTGAAGGTAGTTTAGTATGTATTCAGAATACTGATTCTCTGGGTGTTATTCCTGAAAATGACAATTTTACTAGTTGAATATGATGGTATTTCAAAATTTGTTTTAATAATTTGTAAGATTAATAAAGACTAAATTAATCGATAATAAACTAATTTAAATAATATAACTAATAGATATCACTTGGTAAACACCAAGACTAGTTTTCCTAATCACTGAAAATAAAAGGGAAGTATATTAGCTTCTGAAATTTAAAATAACTTTAGAAACAAAATATATATTTTTGTACATAGTGGTGATCACTTACTTTCCTTCTTTTCATTTGCCTAAGACCATATCTAAACCACCTATGGCAGTAATTCCATATGTGTTGATGTTCAGCTGTGGTTCTACTAAGAGTTTCTGGTGAATAAGAAGTGAGAAGACACTAAAACATTAAAATGAAAGTTATTGCCTGTGCACCAAACTAACAAACCTGATCATAGAAGCATGTTCACTGCCTTTTTTCTCTCTCCACATTAAAATTTCATGGCTTTGGGATGATTGAAGAAAGGAGAAAGATTAGGACAGATTTTTTTTTCTACATTGAAAATAGCTTTAATACCTAACCACATAAAAAAGAATATGTTCTTTTAAGAAAAAAGTTTATAGATTAGTTTTTAAGGGAGTAAAAATCACATGAATCTACCTGGATATAATCGTAATTGTTATTTTGATGATCATCCTTCCACATATTTTTTATATGCACAGTATATAATTTTACATAAGTGAGATCATATAAGACATTTAAAAACAATTTCACTTTCAAAATATAACTGCTTTATTTCTTACTTCTTTTCTAGCCTATTTCTTCTGTTCTCCTTACTTTGACTCCAGTACCTTGAACAATCTAGTGGGTACTTTTTAATAATTTCTGCCTTGGTCACATAATATGACATGCATGCACACACACACACACATACAGACACACAGATTTTTTTTTTTTTAATTTGCTGCTGTTTTGTCTGTCTGTTTTACAAAAGTGAAATTATGTTTAATTACTTGCTTCTTACTTTTCTCACTTAACAATACATCTTGAAAAACTCTCCAAGACAAGTATAGATTTAACTCATTTTTTAGTATATTTTGAAGCTGTTATCTAACTATCTTGTCTCTCCATGTATCTTTCTTGTATTCAGCTCATTTGCCACTCTGTGCTACATTTTGCATAATTTTCTCACACATATCTTCGGGTTCATTAATTTGTGTCTTTACTTGTAGTTTTATGTTTTCAGTCTGCATTAAAAATAAGCTTTCATTTTTCATTTATAAAAGAGTTCTCTAGCTCTTTCTAAAACCTCATTTTTTTCCCTTCATAATGTCCTTTCCTTTTAAAAACTTAAAAAATTCCTCTTTAATTGTTTAAATATATTTATTTTGTAGTTCACTCATTCTGCTTGTTGCTAAGTTCTTGTGTGTCCCAGTTCTGTTTGTTACATCTTTTTCTCACGGTGGTTTGTTTCTCTGTATGGTTAATAATTTTTAATTATAAGATCATTTTACATAGAAATTATCTTCCAACACCATGGGATTCTCACAAGTAAATTATTAAAGTTCCTCCCTGCAGAAATTTTGAATTTGCTTGTTTTAGGTACTCTACGTGCATCACTTTCCTGTAATAAGTGATTGTCAATATTTTTAAAATATTATCTTGGTTTAGGATTTCTCTGTACCACTTAGGTAGAGTAAATAAGGACTTCACATC
>NW_011888784.1:21095618-21100298 GCF_000151845.1 Pteropus vampyrus | reverse complement strand
AAAAAAATTATGACGTTAATAAAATGAAAAGTAAAGCACATGAATAGAATAATAAATCTGAAAACTTTGAGTCTGGCAAACCAGGGTAGTTGAGATTAAAAGCACCATCTTTAGACTCAGAGAAAGGAG
Organism: Pteropus vampyrus; assembly: GCF_000151845.1. Taxonomy (NCBI): domain Eukaryota; kingdom Metazoa; phylum Chordata; class Mammalia; order Chiroptera; family Pteropodidae; genus Pteropus; species Pteropus vampyrus. The sequence goes on along the minus strand of NW_011888784.1, from coordinate 21,100,169 downwards.
ATAAATTCTCCCAAATGAAACTAACTCCATGCATGGGGTCATTTAGGCACTTGGTATTAATCCTTAGGGAGCCATAACCTGGGACCACAGTTGCCTGGAGAAATGAGTATGGTAATTAGGACATGCTCATGAAATCAGATGAAATAACCGCTTCCTTGGAATTTGATAAATGCTGCCTCTCGAAATGTATCGTGTCAAAGTTATCTTGGGATTGCTGGAGTTCACAGGTTTCAGACACTATTGACTAGACAAGCTTCTCTAAAGCCAGCCTGGTTTATATCTGTTAAAACAAGCTTCTATTTCTGATATATATCAAGTGACAAAGATCCCAAGCTATATGTCACCATGGCTGCTCCATTTATGATCCTTCTACATGAACGGAGAACATGTTATTTTAAAGATGATTAACTCTGATGGTTGTCTGATTTCATTACATTAAAATATTATTCCCCTCATCCATTTTTAAATAATAAAGAGACCATATTCTGTTTGAATAAATTATAACTACAGTCAAATATTATCTGTCAAATATTATCAATTCAGAATTTATTTTATTTCAACAAAGACTACATTGAATTTTTTTGTCTTGGTATTATTTATGGAGAAAAATTGATCGAATATTTAACAAAGATCTAAGTTTGTAGAGGGAATATTTGAGATCAGCAGAACTTAAATGCACTCAAGCATTTTTACAAATCATTGATTTACTAATGAAAAATGACTTTTACATATTTTAAACAGATACCAAAAACATTGATAAAATAGTCTTTTTTCTAGTATGTATATATATATATATATATATGTGTGTGTGTATGTCTTTTTTCTAGTATGTATATATATATGTATATATACATATATATACACATACACATGTATATATACATTTTAAAGTTGAAAAAAGATCATTACAATGCAAATATTTGCTATGTAAAAATAAATTTGCATCAAGTAATTCAATTAATTAAATTAGAGCATTAGATTGTGAGAGGTAAATTTTGGCTTGCATGAAAATGTTTCACTTATATCAAAACAGAGTGCTTGTAAAAACAATTTTTTTGTGTGTGAGTAGAGTTGTTTATTATGTTTTCCAGTAAAGTTTAATTTCTCTGATTTTTTTTTTTTTTTTTTTTTTTTTTTTTTTTACATTATGGGAGGGCAAGAATGCCACTGATATTTAGTAAATAATAGGAGTTACCTTCTGTAAGTTTCTCCTAACCCTTGTCAAGGTCTAAGTAAAACTTCAACCCTCTATATAGAATTTTCCTGAAATTTTCAGAAATTAACACAACAACAAACAAACTCTTTGTCCACTGTATGATAACAATTATTTTATTATAATTCTCAAAGCATGTTTCACATGTTGCCCTAGATTATAGTTCTCCATATAAAGTCTTCCAAAGAAGAAACTATCTTTTAAATGGTTTAGTTTCTTCACTCCACCCAGTGTATCAGCAAGGAGTTTTCACATAACAAATACTAAATAATATATGTTCATTGCATTTATACCAGTGGTGATTACCAGGGAGTAGGCAGCATAGATAGAGTCATGTTATGTCTTTGACATAACCCTCAGTCTTTTGTCTGATTGCACTTGCTAGAACCATCAATGTTATATTGAATAACAGTGGCGAAAGTGCACAGCCTTGCCTTGTTCCTGATCTTAGAGGGAAGGTTTTTATTTTTTCACCATTAAGTATAATGTTGGCTGAGGGCTTGTCATATATGGCCTTTATTATGTTAAGGTACTCTCCTTCTATACCGATTTTGTGAAGTGTTTTGATCATAAATGGATGCTGTGTCTTCTCGTAGGCTTTTTCTGTATCAATTGATGTGAATCACATGATTCTTATTTTTTAATTTGTTTATGCAGTGTATCACATTAATCAATTTGTGTATGTTGAACTATCCCTGTGGCCCTGGGATGAAGCCCACTTAATCGTGGTGTATAATCTATTTAATTTGTTGACATATTCAATTCGCTGGTATCTTATTTAGGATTTTTGCATCTGTGTTCATGAGAGATATGGGTCTGTAGTTTTCTTTTTTTGTGTTATCCTTACCAGGTTTTGGTATTAGAGTAATATTGGCCTCATAAAATGAGTTGGGAAGTATTGCCTCCTCTTCGATTTTTTGGAAGATTTTGAGAATAGGTATTAAATCTTCTTTAACTGTGGTAGAAATCACTGGTGAAGCCATCTGATCCTGGACTTTTACTTTTTGGTAGGTTTTGGATGATTGTTTTAATTTCCATACTGCTGATCGGTCTATTTAGATTTTCCAGTTCTTCTTGATTTAGTCTAGGAAGGTTGTATTTTTCTAAGTACTGGTCCATTTCTTCTAGGTTATTAAATTTGGTGTTATATGCTTTTTCATAGTATTCTTGCATGATCCTTTGTATTTCTGCAATGTCTGTCATAATTTCCCCTTTCAGCCCTGATTTTGTTTATTTGTGTCTTTACTCTTTTTTCTTTAGTGAGTCTAGCCAGGGGTTTGTCAATTTCATTAACCTTCTCAAAGAAACAGCTCTTTGTTGCATTTATCTTTTCTATTTTTTTGTTTGTTTTCAATTTCATTTATTTCTGCTCTAATTTTGATGATTTCTTTCTTCTGCTAACTTTGGGCTTCATTTGTTCTTCCTTTTCTAGTTTTTTAAGATGAAGCGTTCAGTTATTTATTGGGGCTCATTCTTGATTTTGGAGATAGGCCTGTAATGATATGAACTTTCCTCTTATGACCGCTTTTGCCGTGTCCCAAAAGTTTTGATATGTTGTGCTATCATTATCATTCGTATCTATGTATTTCTTGATTTCTCTTTTTATTTCTTCTCTGACCCAGTTATTCTTCAGTGGCATGTTGTTTAATCTCCACATATTTATGTTTCTTCCTGATTTCTTTCTGTACTCAATCTCTAGTTTCCAAGCATTCTGATCAGAAAATATGGTTGATATGATTTCAACCCTCTTATATTTGTCGAGGCTATCTCTGTGTCCCAGTATGTGGTTAATTCTTGAGAATGTTCCATGCACTAGAATGTGCACTAGAGAAGAATGTATAAGCAGCTGTTTTGGGATGGAAGGCTCTGAAAATGTCAGTTATGTCCAGTTGGTCTAATGTATCATTTAAGGATGTTATTTCCTTATTTATTTTCTGTTTGGATGATCTGTTAATATCTGACAGTGGAGTATTTAAGTTCGCTACTACGATAGTGTTTTGGTCTGTATATCCCTTTACTTCTATTAGTAATTGCTTTACATATTTCAGGGCTCCCTGATTGGGAGCAAAGATATTAATAAGTGTTATGTCTTCTTGGTGCATTATTTCTTTTATCATTATGAAGTATCTCTCAGTATCTTTCTTTACCTTTTTAAATTTGAAGTCTATTTTGTCTGATATTAGTACCGCTACTCCTGCTTTTCTCTGAATGCCATTTGCTTGAAATATCATTTTTCACCCTTTCACTTTGAGTCTATATTTGCCTTTGGAGCCAAGATGTGTCTCCTGGAGGCAGCTTATGGTTGATTTTTGTTTTTTGATATAATCTGCAAGTTTGTGCCTTTTATTGGTGAGTTCAGTCCATTTACATTTAGGGTGATTATTGAAATATGAGGTCTTCTTATAGCCATTTTATCTTTTGCTTTCTGGTAACTTGGTGTTTCCATTGCTTCCTTGTCCTTGTGTTTCTATTTTCTTTATTTTGGTTGGCTTTTGTGGGTTTTGCCTCTGGTTCCTCTTGTTTTATGTTATATACTTCAGTTCTGAATCTTTGGTGTGTGGTTACCATTACAAATATGTAAAGGATTGTATATATAGTCATCCATTTTTTTCTGCACGTGCCTTATCTCCATTCCCCTTTGTAAATTTGGATCTTTGAATCTTCCCTTTTCAGTTATTGTTATCTCAATTTATCCCTATGCATATTGATTGTTCATTACTATCTTGTTATAACAATTCTCTAATTATTTAAGCTTATAATGCCCTATTCTTAGTAAAGGTTGCACACCTCCGTTTCTATTTGCCTTTTAGTCACTTTACTCCTAATTATGTATTTTTTGTTGTTGTTGTTGTTATTTTGTTTTAGGTGAGCTGACCCCTTCCAGTATTTCCTGTAGTGCAGGCCTCATAGTGGAGAATTACCTCAATTTTTGTATGTCTGGAAAAGTCTTAATTTCTCCTTCATATCTAAAGGATAGCTTAGCTGGATACATTATTCTAGGCTGGTAGTTCATAGTTTCACTTCATAGTTTAAATATTTGATTCCATTCCTTTCTGGCTTGTAAGGTTTATGCTGAGAAGTCCGAGGATAATCTAATGGGTTTACCTTTATAAATTACCATTTTCTTCTCCCTGGCTGCCCTGAGAATTCTATCTTTGTCATTGATTTTTGATAATTTTAATATAATGCATTTTGGTGAAGGCCTTTTTGGGTTGAGGTAATTGGGTGTTCTATTGACTTCTTGAATTCCAAGCTCCAGCTCATTCCTTAGATTTGGGAAATTCTCATCAACTCTTTGTCTGAAAATGCTTTCTAATCTCTGTTCCTTTTCCTCGCCT
>NW_011888784.1:21084065-21093888 GCF_000151845.1 Pteropus vampyrus | reverse complement strand
CAACTTTAGTTAGTCCTGTCATTGTTCCATATGTTTTTGGGTTTGCATATTATCTCAACAGTTTGCATTTATGTATTCATCCAATAACATATTCCCTTATATTTATTATATTATTCTCAAATAAGACAAGAGCATTTTTTGATCCTTTGTGTTAAACACTTGAGCAAATCACTTGAATATGAGATTTGTTTACATTATTTCAATGAGATTTTCATGGACCTGCTAAAAATAATGTGAGAATCTTCTCAATTCCAAATTGTTGAACTCTCCTATTATCTATCTAATATGTCTATCTGCTTTGCTGTTGGAATGTTTCGGTACCACACATTGTAGTGAGCAACACGGGAAACATTTAAGGGCTTAGATATAATATTTTTCTCATACAATATAAACACTTCAGAATAGTACTTTAAAAGTTCCAATACTATGTTTTTCAGTGAAACTGCTCTAAAAATAATGAATATCAAGCAAATCAACACATTTAGAGTCACAATGTATGTAGTGTTAAGTTACAAAAATATCCAGAGAAAGATAAATATAATCCTATGTTCAGACATTCAGAGAGGGAAAAATGTGTTTTTGAGGCATAGGGAAGTCTAAAAAAATTGTGTTTTTCAATGTAAACTGATAATCATGTCAACATTTATTGAATATCTACTATGCATCAGCTAGTGTCCTGTGTATTGACAATAGAGTAGTGGTCACCTGAAAGTGTATCTTTGCTTTATAAATGGAGCTTACTGTATAAAATATTAAATAGTTATGGATGAGTGGATGGTGAAATATCTATTTCAGTTATCATTTGCAGTTATTATTAAGTTTACTCACTTAAAAGAGAAGCATTCAATAATGTGTTTTCAAGTTTTCAATTTAGGTAAGGCTAGGCAAGGGCTGGAACATCTCGTCCTGGGCTGGAGGATATACCTTCAGGATGGTTCATTTGGTTGGCTGGCAAGTTAGTACTGGCTGTTAGATGGAAGCAGAGTTGAAGCTGCCAGCTGGGGCCCTTGATTCTACTCCTTATGAATCTCTCCACGTGGCCTGCTGAGGCTTCTTCACAGTAAAGTATTGGCTTCCGCAGGAGGAAGGAGAAACTGCTAGATTTCTTTAGTTTTTGAACTCAGAAGATTTAGAATGTCCCTTTTTCTGTCTTCTATTCATCAAAGCACTCATAGGCTCCACATCTTGATGGGAGTTTACAGGATACGATGGGGTTTATTTGAGTTCATCTTTGGAAACTAGCTATACCACAACCCAGTCAGAAGAGTAGGAAAGTTCCCTTGAATAAATGACATTTAAATATAAATAGTAAACAGGGAATACTCAGTTAAACAGAGTATGAATATTGGCTGCTGCTGTGGGACAGACTTCAATACAGCATATTCTAGGTCACAGAGGCCTTCTGTATGTTTGGGGTGTTGAAAGAAGTCTAACATAGCTAGTATATTAATCTGATATTGGATGCATGAGCCACTGCAAGAGCCAACAGGCCAAAGGAAGGAACTTGTTCCTTTTTATGGAAACAATCAGAAGCTAAGAAAGATTTGATTAGGAAAAAAACGACGACTGAGAATTTCTTTGAGAAAGGAGTAGAGCCAGATAGGAAAATATGTGTAGAGACTTATTGAGAGAATATCACAGTGGTTTAGAAAGGAGATGAGGATAGTCAAATATGAATGAAAAAAAAAAAAGGCTATAGATGACACAATAATTTAGGTATTAGAATTGAAAAAATTCAAAGATAATTTTAGTATAGATAGATGAATGAATGGGACGAATCAAAGACAATTTCTGGGTTGGGTTTCTGGCTGAAGAAGATGCATGGTAGTACTATTTACTGAAAAATAAAATAGCAAGTGTTCTGGTGGTAGATAATTATTTCATGTTAGACCAGATTATGGTTAATTGTCTATATACATTTGAAGCCCGGAAGTAAAGTCTGATTTGAAATATAACTTTGAAAATTATAGAAATATGGACTGGATAGTAAACAAGTTATGCAAGTGACAAGTATGAGATTACTTTGGGAGAGAGGCCAGAGTGAATAGGAAAGAGAAAATAGCATAAGGTTTGAGTAACTACAAAATTTTAGGTATGGTTCAGGAAAGCTAGCTGGACAAAGATAAGATAGAAGTGACAGAAGCATTTAAGATAACTTCACAAGTTATTTCGTTTTATTTGAAAAAAGAAAAGTACTTTAAATAAAGATGGATATAAAAGACATATACAATATTACTTGTATAATAATTATACATTACTATATGTATAATTGTACCAAGATGATATTATGGTCATTTTGCTAATAAGTATAGAAGATTAGAATGAAGAAATGAAATGGCCCCACTGTATTTTTCTTACTTTTTCTAATCATTTCTAGATAATTGCATTCCATGCCAAATGGCATCTTTTGAAGACTATTAAAATTTAGAGCAAGCCCAGAGAAAGGTGATTATAAATGAAGAAAAGCTAAAAGTCATATTATACATATGAAAGAAGTAGGAACAGTTAAACTCGAGAATAAAAATATAGAAAACATAGGTGATATTTTTAAATATTAGAAAAGCTGCTTCATGGAGAAAAAGACTTATTTCACACAACTACAAGGAAACTAACTAGCACTCAAAAATGTTATCATAGGGATATTGCTTTTTTATATTAAGAAAAAACTTTTTTACGTCTTAAATACTTTTAGTATGCTATTAATTCAGATATTATGTTAGAATAAGTAATTTGATTTCCAACAAAACAAACTTTTAAACAAAGGCTTTTTTTCTCTTTAATGGAATAAGGCATTGGATTGAGAGAGCACTTTGGCTTTCTTGGTTAAAGGTTAAAGCATTATTGCATTTTGAAATATGGTACAATATGAATGTTCTTAGAAGTTGTCACACAAAGTTACAACTACAAAAGTATGGTAGTATGATTCTTGCTGATATTCTAGTTGTTAGAATATGGTGTTATTGCAAAATGGCAAAATCGAATATCTATATAATCTTGGTTGTGCAGAGCTATTTTTTCTTAGAGAGGAGGTTGCCAAACAAAGCATCAATCACAGTGTATACCTCCTTCCTGAGAGAGGATTCCCAGTTTGGCTGGTGGTGATTTTCTGCTCAGGGCAGAGGCGGAAGGAAGTTCTGCTCCCAACAGCTGTCATGGGAGATTGTAATTAGACAGGGCAGTAATTCTGGTGGACATTCTTGTGGCACAGCTTTGTTAGTTCATTTGGGAAGCTCAGTTGAGAGTCTGTTACTTCAGTCCTCCCAATAATTCTACAATCCATTTAGAACCCTGAAATAAATCCGTCCCTATTTATGCTAAACAGAATTCATTTTCCTCTCTGTACCAGATACATCATCCATATTATATTTAATGGCAACTGGAACCAAAGTATAAAAATGAGTCAGCTCTTCTGTAAAGATACATTATTGGGACACACAAATGTTTCCCTTTTGACAGTTGTACATTAACTTACTGGATTTTTGATACAGAGGAATGCATATTTCTTGAAGTGCAAAGTGCTCACTGACTAAACTGTGACTAGAAGAAAATCTTAATAGTATGAAAATTAATGAAGTTTGTTTACAAAGAGACATGGTCTTTAAAACTAAAATTTATTTTCTTTATTTTACTGTAAAAATAGTATATTCTCATGATAGCTAACATTTGGGAAGTCAGGTATGTCTTAAATCCAGTTTTGGTGCTGCAATTAGGTATTATTTTGCCATGCTTTTCCTCACTTTAGAAAGGCAGACTATTGTATTAAAAAATATAAGTTATCTTAAACTAGCTTCATTGTCAGTGACTCTGTTTATGTTTAAGTCCTTAGTCTTTCTACTTTTTCATGAAAATTTACTTTTGTACTAAGGAGGATTTTTGCATAACAATATGCACTGTCTCTTTTAGATAGAAGCTCAGCGATTAAATTAGGATAAGGAAATTGAAATTTGTTAGTGAATTACTTATTTTCACTGTCTCACCAGTAATGTCGGTACTATGGTGAGAAAAATTCTACAGGGAATACTCTTATTGTGCTATAAATTTCAATGTTGTTTCAGAATGAATAATTTGATGTCTGTACAAAGCTTCAGCAATGACTTTTGCTTTTGGATGGAATAAGGCATTGGGTAGAGAAAAATCTCTTCAACTTTTTGTGTATAGGTTAACAAATTATTTACAGTCTTGAAATATGACACACACTGAATGTCCTTAGAGGTTGTCACACAAATTTAAAACCAAAAAGTTGACAGTGTGCTTCTTGTGGATATTGCAAGTGACTTGATTCCATTTCAGCTGTGTAAGGTTTCTTATCTCCTGAGGCAATGATATGCTTCAGTTTATACTGCAGATCTCTAAAAGCTGTCTTTTTTCATACTTCTAAGGAAATGTTGGGAGTTACCCAACTGCAAAATCTCAGAAATACTGTTTGTTACTCCAAGAGTTGTTTTTGGCAATTCTCTGCTATATTGAAAGAACTAACCCAAGGGACAAAGTTCTGTCAAAACATTAATGTCATTTTGGAAATGAGCAGAGAACCTAAATCTCTGAGTTCTAGCCATATCTGTAAGTGCGGCCAGTGTAATGATTGATGTGTGCTTCACACGAGTGATTTGGTGGCAATGTTCTATAAAATATAGTGACAATAAATACAATGGACATCTTGGTTATTTGTTCTATGGTTAGAGATAAAGGAAACTCATTATTTTTATCAAATTCTTTGAAACATTATCAATTTATGATTGCATTATCAATTTAGTGACCACTGATAATGAGCTTAGAAGAGAGGCCACTGTGATCTCTTTGGCCTTTTTATTTCACCTGATTTGTGTCAGCAGAGATATTAATCAAACAAAAAATTTTAAAACTTAAATATTACTATTGTTAACAAAATAATGATAATAATTATAGTAAAAGAAATTTTACTTTACATATGTAGAACATTTTCAAGTTACTTTTATATTCTTAACCCCATTTGATCTTCATAGTATCTCCATGACATAGGGCAAGGTATCATTATTCCTGTTTTACAATGATGAAACTGAGGTCTAGGGAGATATTACAAAGATTTGTGGGCATAAAAGTGAGAATAATATTTAGTCCAAACCTATGAGTTTTGAAGACTATATCCCAATCTGTCTCTTCATGATTTCTAACAAGACGAAAACTCTACTATATCAGGTCATGTTAACTGAACAGATAAAAATTCAAAGTGCTAAATACAATAAAAAAATGTTCCCAAAGGCCTAAAACATAACAATCACATAATATTTGCTAAACTCATTCTATAGAAAAGAGATTCTCTAAGATTACATTATGAACTGTATCAGATACCTTTGGGCATCTTTTCCTATATACTCATGCTCCAAGATTACGCCTCTTGTATGGCAGAATCTCTAATATGGTTAACTACTCTCACCATTGGGGGCATGGTGACAGGCCAGTGATTGAGGGAAGAATAAATGATAAGGAGCAGACACATACATATCCTATTGAATCCTGAATTAGGGATGTAACACTGTACAGAAAATGAGAGGTCCCTGTATAGAAATACCGCATTAAAGTCTTATGCAGTCTTTCAGAGGAGCAACAAATAGAGAAATGGGAAGTTCTGAGTCCTAAAGCCACTAAACTGCCAGAGGTATGTCCAAGAGAGGAAATGGCAGAAAGTCACGTTTAAGCCCTATTTATGAATCAGATCAGACTGCCACATAATGTAGCCTGTAGTCCCGTAGACGTTTCAGGTGGACAATACTAATGACATCTCAGATAACATAACATACCCAGTCAGGTGTCTTTTCTTCCCGAGGTCCTCTGTTGGAAACCAATGGCTGTAAGAGAAAGCTCAAAATTTTGTTCAGGTGCAAGATTCACCAGCGAAGCAGCTGCTTGAATTTTTATACTAGCGAATGCAATTCTACTTCACATTTGCTATTCTCAGAATATTACCATTATACATCCAGAGAAAGCTACTCTAATAATGATAACACTTTTATATCACTTACCAAGTGTCAGGCATTCATCCAAGTACTTTTTATATACATACATATGTGTATATAGATGTACATATATATGTGTGTATATATGTGTATATATGTGTATGTATATATATATATGTGTGTGTGTATATATGCATGTGTGTGTGTGTGTGTATAATCTTATTTATCTGCCCCCCCAAATGAAACCTATTTACCATGCTATTATCCTTTCCTAAGGTCATAACAGAGGGCAAGGTGGAGTCACAGTCCAAGTAGTCTCTACCTTGAACCCTTGTTTTAACTATTGCGTTACATTGCTACTCAAATGTGGGACTTGGAATATTAGCACATTATACCTAATAACATAAAGGATTTTGTAGTGAAATAAAATTGGAAATACTGATATTATTATACAGCTCTCAGGACCCCTAATGTGACATAGACATGGTGGATCTCTAGCAGGAGAGTGATGTTTATATGCAGTAGAAGAGCAGAGTTTGCCGCCCTAAAATGTGCTTTCTGGAATATTAATTTTAAGCTGGTTTTTAAGAAACAAAAGACTCAGAAAGAACCTTAAACTTTCTCCCTAACTGCCTAAAGAAAATTAGATAGAGAATCTGCTCCAGGAAGGGAGATATCACAGATATAACTGTACTTCAATACAAATTAGTGTGTGATAGAGAGGAACCTAGTAAGGTCCATTTGTTCAAAATCCTCTCTGTGTCTCGTTAAAGATGGCCCACTAAACTCTTATTTACCAAACATTTGCTTTTCCATCTCCATGTGACTTGACTTCCTGCCCTTAGAAGTCCCAAATCATAACCCACCTCCCACCCTTCTTAGCTCTGTAATGGCATATAAGCCTCAATTACCCAGTGCCTCTTTGGGTCTCATTCTTATGGCACCCTGAATGTGCATCCATAAAAATAAATGTTGGATATTTTCTCCTATTAATCTGTCTCTGTTAATTTATTAGCCCGGCTAGAAGAACTTAGAAGGTGGGAAGAAAATCTTTTTTTTGCGCTCCCACATAGTGCTTCCCAAAATTGTTTAGAGGGGTATCATATAGGATCACATTCCACAGAATGCCCTTTAAGAAAAGCTGGTACAGAATATCAGGTGCTGTAGGCATTAAAAAAAAAAAGAAAGAAAGTAAGTAAAAGAAAAGAAAAAGAAAAGTTGGTCCAACTTACCAGAGCATCCAACTTCTGTATATATCCTTGCCAGGAAAAGTTTTATATATACACTACAAATGTGCCCTTTTGATAGAAATAAGGCTTCCAAATCTAATCAAAATTATTTGCTTGGCAAATAATAATAGTTCTTGAATTTGGGGTAAAATTGACCTCACTAAATTGGAAAGTTCTCAACATTACATGATAATTTTATTTTCATTGCTAAAGTACCAATTTGAAGGCTCTCCCCTCAAGGGGGCGAGGGGGAGCACGTTTCATCAATCTCAAGCATTCTGTCAGTCGCCTTTGCTTGCAAAACTATTTCTGTTTTGCATTTCACATATAATACCTGCCATATGCTGCCTCATAATGTTTTTTACTCCTACTTTCCACAAGACTATAGATTCTTGAAGGTCAGGGATTGTGTTCACACCTCATAAAGTGCCTCCAAAATAACTAGGATAGTGGATGTTCATTGACTTGTTTAATGAATGAAAAAGGAAACATATAATAAGTATTATTTTAATGTGCCTTTGATTTCCTTGTGGTAATATAATATTATCTTCTTTATCTTCCTCCTCCTATTACATGAGTAACTATAAATGATGGAAAAGTTAAAATTAAAGAAAGCAAGAATTCCCTATTTCCTTTACTTCAGTGCCGTAACTCTTCCTTTTAAAAAATCTAGTTCTTATTCATTAATTTACATTTAATTTGACATAATTTTTATTATCATATGGATATAATTTTTGTCTTACATTTTCACTTACTATAAAATAACATATTCACCATAATATAATTTCTTATATTTACATATTCTTTTCAGTTCTTACATTTGATTCTTGCAAAATAGTTTGAGATATACTATAATTTATTTAAAACTAACATTATTAGCACTATTACTAGGTATATATGTCATTTGCTTTTTCCCCCTATTACAGATATCACTGACACTGAATTAAATCTATGATATTATAACCAATTTTAAAGAAAACCACTAAGGAGTAGAATAATCTGGTCAAGAATAGATTAAAAATGGTGGAAATATTATAAAATATTTTGGGCTTAAATTATTAAAAATATCTGTAAAATTTATGTAAAGAAACTCTGCTCCCCACAATGCTAAAACATAACTAAACGTATTACAATTTATTTTAGGAAATGGACTGTTTTATTCCAAATTGTAGAAAAAGTATTGAATGTAGTTAGTTGGATTGAATCTTATTTCATGAAGGGTCATTCATCATAGAAAAAAGAAATAGAAGTTTTTTGAAAAAGAAAGAAATAGATTAGAAAGAGGACTAAAAAAATACTGGATGTGGTATAAACTCAAGACTTTTTTTAATAGAATGAGAAGAAAGATAAAATTATGATCATGATGGGAACTCTACATAAAAGAAAATAGAAGCACTGACATGTTGATCCTGACTTTGCACAGCATGGTCGTCTTTCCCAAGTGAAGTGCCCTTGAATTTAAAATCTCAAATGGGTTTTTATACATCAAGAGATGATAGAGTAATAATGGAATTTGAGAGGTTAAATGGATTCTCTAACATATCTAAAACTGGCTGACCTATAACTTGGACTCCTACTTGTTTTCTGTCTTCTTTCTCACCTTCCACTTTTTCTCCTTTGCTCTTCCTTCCATCATCCCTTTCTGTTTCTTTCTATTATCTGATCCTTGAGGGCTTACGCTCAGTAGAATTAGATCCTGTCCTGCAAGTTGGAGATATAGCAAAGAACAAGATAAAACATCTGTTTCTGCTTTCATGGATCTTATAGTATAGTAGGGGATTCATGTAAGACAAGTAAGTGAACATCCAAACAGAATAATGACATAGAATAATAAAGAAAAAGAAATAGGTTGTGTGGTAGTGATTGGTAGTGTTGAGAGTATGTGTGTGTGTGGGTGGGGGGTGGTATTGTTGGGGAAGTGAGTTCTTTTGTTTTAGATGGAGTAACCTGGGAAAGCTACTCAGGATATGTATAACTTGAATAATACACAGATTCACTATAGGAAAATTCTGGGTAAATTTTCCTAGACAAAAAAAAGCAAGCACAACAATATTATGCTTGGCATGAGGCTGATGACTCAAAGCAATAGGGATAAGATCAGTATGGTTGGAACATAGTGACCACACTTGAAGAGAAGTAAGTGCTATATCCCACCATCCTCTAGGAACATAAAGCTGTGTATGACAATTAGACAAATCACCAAACTGCACCTTCAACATCAAGATGAGAAAGAGTGATTATAAACCCAATTGAACTTGTTAATGGAAGCATCAGAATATTGCAATATCTCAAAATGATCACCATGGACCTCTTTTGTGTCTTGACACAATAGATAAGATCCAAAATGTGGTGACTAAGTAGCTATATTAGTTTTGCCAAAATGAGCGGACAGCATAATGCCTATAAAACTTGATTGTTCTGTAGGAAAGTATTCTGGGATGGCACTATTGATACTTTCAATAATTAAAATAGTTAATGAGGAATAAATCAGGTTTAACTTTTTAGAAAAACAATTTGCCATCCAATTTGCTAAAGCAAAGCATACTCCCCAAATTAAATAAGATGTCTGATTATAGAATTAAAAAGAAAAAAAACTGACAAATAGAATCATAATAGTAATTTGTATTTTCCAAATATTTGACAAAGAAACTCCATACAGAA
>NW_011888784.1:21052014-21081710 GCF_000151845.1 Pteropus vampyrus | reverse complement strand
CATGATTTGTCAATTTTCTACTTTTGAACTCTTCCTCCATGAAGAGCATAAATCAATTTTCTGCATGGCAATCAGTGAATCTTTATGTCATAGGATTAAAGTGCTGAACTTTACAAAACTATTCCATTACTGACTTACTCACAGAATCTTGTTTTACTCTCACTTATGGCTAATCCTGTTTTTGGGATACATATTTTATTAGTTTAGATTTTAAAGTAAAATTTAATTCTAGCTTTTGAGGGCACCTCAGTTCAGCTGCATATTAGTTATTCATCTTTTAAATTGTGATTCTCTTGGTGTTGTTAATGAGCTTCACTGATATTCTCAAAATATTTTGAGAATTTATAGATGTGCACAAATATTTGTATTGATATATATCTATAGACATATTTTGATATAGATAATTTCTCAGGAAGTCAGAAAATGCTCATTTAATTAAATGGTCTGAATAATGTTTTTGTCTCTATAGTGGGCATATGGGTATATATGTCAACTGAGGTTTTTTTATATTGATTCAATTGGAGTTATTCAGTTAGTATATGAAAGGTTATTCATAGTTTTTTCATTTGTTGAGAAATGGTCTTTGGTTCGATGATAATTGCACGCTGAATTAAATTATCTTTTAAATCTCTTCCCCTTATCAAGCTTTAATTAAATCGGCTAGAGTACTTGGAATGCAAAGGGATATTATGTAATGAAAGAGGCAAACATTTTTATGTGGCACACTCCCCTACTCAAGATTCCCTCTGGCGAAGGTTATTTAAACTTCGTGTAGCTGAATAAAGAATTTTCCCTTAGAGAGATGCTCTTAGCTGTCTACTAAAGGTAGTTCACTTTTTTTTAATATTGAAATGCCTTTTTGTTTCAATACTGGCTAGCTCCATAACTGTTAATATTCTTGAATCATGCATATTGCTTTAAAAGTAGGGTAATTCCAAGGGCACTAAAGGCTTAAAGTAACAATAGAAATAACTACTACTAATTAACCAAAGAATGGGTCTTTACACATACTCTTTATAGAGGAGGCTACTAGCTGGTGTCAGGCTTGTTACTTTTTCTCCTTGGAAACAAAGCCCTACTACATTTTTAAGACTCCGTTGAAGTTAGGAATGGCCATATGACTGAGTTCTAGTCAGTGAGTGATGTACACAGAAATGCCTCATTGTGATTCTATGTTTGTTTGTCTGGGTGGAATGGAAACAATTAGGGTGAATTTGAGAGGCAGGTGTTGGTGTGGCCACAGGGTAGAGAACTTGAACTCAAACTGCCTGCTGAGCAGAAATATCACTTTGGATTTTAAGTGAGTGAGAAATAAATGTCTATGTTGTGAAGCCACTGAGATTTCAGTTAGTACAGCCATTATTACCTTAGCAAATGCAGGATCCCATACCTTATTCTCTCAAGAAGTGAAGATTGTGAAATTTATTTAGAGTTAATGAGTTCTCTATGAATATTCAGTCTTTAAGTGAAATTTGAGACTCAAATAAGAATTTTCTCACTCAAAATTATTATTATTATTATTTTGTCACTTGCCATGTTGTCGAATATAATGATCTTACGTAATGTTTGAAAGTTCAGTACTTGGAGTCAGAGAAACCTGCATTTACCATGATTCCAGTACTTACTAGTTGCATGAACTTGGGAACATTTCTTAATCGTTGCCATTCTTCCCATCTGTAAAATAGAAGTTATAATAGTGTCTACCTTATAATGTTGTAAGGTTTGGTGAGAATATTTAAGTTAAAGGTTCACCAGAATGCTTTATACGTAATAATCATAAGACAATAAGAGATCGTTTAATGAAGTCCTTCAAACAGTGTAAGATTTGGAAACCAACTTTTCTCTCTCAATTTACAAACTCTTTTTTCCCATCTTCCTTCATTTATACCAAGCTTTTTATATAAATTCATGGTTTTAAAACATGGGTACATATTAGAATTCTCTTCAACTTTTCTTCAAGATGAAAACAGACTATAGGCTATTAAAATTTCTGAGGTACTCTGATTTATCAAGCTTATAGAACACTACCATAAATTATTAAAGTTGAAATGAAAAACACTGGATAAATGGAAATAAACAGTTAATAAGGACAAAGTCAGAGTGACCCTAAATGAGTAGGACATCTAGGGGGAATACTGGCAGGGTCTTAGGAAAAGATAAGTAAAGTTACAAAGATGGTTTTAAGGTTATAATAAAAGACACTTTACTGAGCCTGAATAATGGAGACATTTTAAGGAGTTTCAGACCTGTTTTATGTCTGTGGTGCATGTTGTATGACGTGGCTAGGTACCCTAAATAAACTAGGATAAACTAGATGCTTGGTACCTGCAAACTGCCTCATCTATTCTACCTAGTGATAATTTCAGGTTTGGGAGATGGTAGAGTTTATTCTTATTGTGTGGTAACTTTTACAAATTTCCCTAACAGTTCTTGCTTTTCCCCAAAGGGAACAGGTCCAATTAAAGGGCTTGGCACTAAAAAACAGGGATATTATTAAGTCTAATCACACTCCAGCCTATGCTCATTCCTCATTTCAATGATAATGACTATTAGTCTAATGTGTCTTTCCAGGACTTTGGTTAAGTATTTTCTTAGGTTAGTATACGAGCATTGAATAAAGGGATAAGAGCCATGGAGTTATAGAGGAAGGAAAACTAGTATTTTATTGGGGCTATATAATATGTCATGAACTTTATGATGTTTTTTCATTTAATCTTCACAATTACTCTGTTACCTTCCTGTTTTTAATATAAGAGAAGTTAGGCTCAGAGAGGTTAAATACTTACCCAGGACCACTTAGATGGTGAATGCTAGAGTTCAAATGCAAAAACAGGACTGCTTAAATGCAAGCTTCCAAATTTTGGCTTGCCTATGAAATAATAAGCAGATTATTTAAAATCTCTTCCATTTCTTCATCTGGAAACTGAGAATGATAACAATATGTATCTCACAGGGTTTTTTAAAAATGAGACTTAAATGATTATTTTCAAGTTCTTAGAACAGTGCATGTCATATAGCAAGTTGAATAAACTATTATTATTACCATCATTATGCTGTGCCATGTTTCCAATGCACTACCACACCCCTCTTCCTCACTCCTAAAAAATGAAGTTAGTTTTCTCAATCTATCGTTGTTGCATTATGTTGAGACTTTCCTACAGGGGCTTGGTATATGAGTTTTCTGGGAACTTTTCTAATCTTACTCTGCATGTTAAATTTTAGCTACACAGGCAGAATATCAAGGCAAACTTTCATTAATTCCTCCTCTTCCTCCTTTTTTTTGTTCTCTCCACCAGTGTCCTGAACTGCTTACAGGTTTTTGTTCTTTGTTTATGTATCAAATTCTCTGGCTTCCAGAATTTTGCATTTGGTGAAGTTCCCCTTGTTTTTGACATGAGCTCTTCCTGGAAGCCACCTGTGACCTTCTAAGCTTGGATTAGCTTCTCCAATTATTTCACTTTTACTGCTCACCTCAAGGGCAGGGACTGGACAGTTGTTTTCAATTGCATAATCTTAAAAATTTGTTTAAATAAAATTAATATTAAAATAAAACAATATATGAAGTAAAAATTTAAAATACAGTAATATTTACAGAATATTTTAACTAAACTCTCTTGTAGATTTTTAAATAACTTTTCAAAATAAAAATATATAGATATTCAAAGGACAGTAAAAATTTACAAAGGATAGTTTAGTAATATTCATTGTATGTATCTGAGACTATTGTGTTTTATCAGGCTGGTCAAGAAGTACGTTTATTATAGGAAGTTTCACCTATTTTGCAGCTTACTTGGAAAATGTCATCTAGGTATGTCTGTTTCTTCAATTATGCAAATGAGTGTATTTGTTTAATTGACTGGACCTTGTTCCTGAAGATTTAAAAATATAAAATAGAAACATTTTTTAAAAATCTAAAACATTCACTAAATGAATTTTTTTATCCTGGTTCTCTCGAACATGGTGAAATCATATTTTAAGATTTATCAAATAATAACTTGTGGATTCTGCATAAGCAGTATCAATTTCAGTAACAGAAATAATTTTGTTAAACTTCTGTTTTTGAAACTAGAGGTGTCTCACTGGCTCTGTCCCTCAGCAGTTATTAAACAAAAGCACCATTTTGGGAGTCAGAACTGGTGTCTGGAATCAAAAGTAATATAGCAGAATGCTAACATTAAGTACTTGTGGCTCCTAATGAGTTACATTTTTGCAATGGGGCTTGGATATAGGGCCATATCCAAACTAATCCCAATTACGTTAGAATTCGTGTCATTGGAGGATAATTTCTGGGAATATCTGGCATAGACTTCTGATATCTTTTGTGATTTTTGACATCTAAAAGACAAAATCCAAAACCCTTTCAAAAGTTTAGGCTTATTTAAAACTGTCTTAGTAGTCAGTGATTTATGGGGACATTGGCTAAAAATCAATTTTAAAAAGATTTTGTTTTTGCTAAAACTCTGGTGCTAATTGTTTAATGAGTTATACTCTGATATGACCTAATAGCACCTCTCAAATATTAAGTTTCCCAAATGCTGACTTCATGTTCAAAAAGGTATGCTTGAGAATTTATGGGTTTTTCTTAATTATTAAACAAAATTTTTGGCATCTGACTCCTGAAACAAACAAAAAGGAACATATGAATGAATTTACAAAAAGCAAGTTCATATTACTCTCTGAATATTGTGCCAACTCAGTTATATTAAATGTGGATTAATTACATTAAAATATTATGATTATTAAAAGTAAAAAAATAATTGAAATTAATGATAAAAATTATGATTTTTTTTTTAGTATTACATTTTCATTTCATGAGCAATTAAAATTTAGGTCGCTACACCAAATAATAATGTTAGAATTACAACACAGTAGAACCAGTGTCAGTGAAACTATAAAACTCATGAGAGAAAGGAGTAAAGAAAGAGAATCATCAATACATTGTTTCTTTATAACATTGTTCTAAAAATAATGTGTATTTATGATTTAAGACTTTGGTGCAGCTACCTGTTCAAAGAGAACATTTCTTTCAAGTAATGGCTTAGTAAGTATTTACTTTCTGTTTTCTATTGACACATTTATTTATTTATTTCTCAACCCAAAGGATTTCTCTCCATCTAGGGGACATGTAAAAATACTATTGCCTACATACCTATTTCTTATTCAGAACTGCATCAGTGCAGCAATCTTAAGTTTATCTGAAAAATTTGATGTGATATAACATTATACTCACTGAATAAACAGGCATACGAATTACGAAATTATATATAATAGAACCTTATCCAGCATTTGAAATTCATGGCAATATTGTGGCAGCCTAAGCCTTCCTGGCCATTTCTTGCTCCAACGAGTTCACTCCTGGCTGCCCTCTCTCCAACCTCAAGGACTCTCCAGCTAACATGTTTTCTCACAGCTACCTCCCCCACCTCAAGGACTCTCCAACTAACATCTGTTTTTTCATAGCTTGCCAACTAATTAATATTCTTCCTTATCTCTGTAGCTGTGTAGGAATGACAGGACTGTATAAAACTGCCTGTTATGTTACAATTGGGGCAGAGCCTTTGGATAAGAATCTGTGGAGCCGGTGCTGGCATCAATAAATGCTGCTTCCTGCTTATAGCTTCGGTGTCCTGTTTCTCAGTTTGAGAATCCTGCAACAGTATAGAATCTGAATGCTAGATCATTAATTCATAGTGAGCTTCGTTTTCCTTTTCTTGCATACATAGTCACTTGGAGAAGAGAGTCATTTTACCCTTTACTAGCCTCGTACTAGCTATTAGGCTTTGGAAAAGTCACATACTTAAGATTCTCAAGAGTAAAAACAATACTTCGGTTGTCTAGTCACTCATGAGATGCTTTTTATCCCTTTGCATATTTGCTCTATGCAGTTTTTCTTGAATATCTTCAATGATTGGAAACTTACTTCCACCAACAGGTGTTCATTGTTTTCCAAAAACACATATTATTAGAAATTTCTGCATATCTTAAGATCTTTTTAAAATTTTTTATTGTAGTAAAATATATATCACATAAAATTTACCATCTTAACCATTTCAAGTGTACAGTTCAGTGGCATGAAATATATAGTCATATTGGTGTGCATTAATCACCACCATTCATCTGCAGAACTGTTTTCATCTTCAAAAATTGAAACTCCGTATCCATAAACAATAATTCCCCATTCACCCTGCTTCAAGACCCTGGCAATCACCATTCCACTTTCCACCTCTATGATTTTGACTACTCTAAGTACTTCATGTAAGTGGAATCATACAGTATTTCTCTTTTTGTGACTGGCTTATTTCTCTTAGCACAATGTCCTCAAGATTCAACCATGTTGTAGCATATGTTTGAATTTCCTTCTTTCTAAGGCTTAATGATACTCCATTTATTTCTTTATATGTATATACCAAATTTTGCTTATCCATTCATCTGTCAATGGACACTTGGTTGCTTCCATGTATTAGCTATTGTGAATAATGTTGTTATATAATGAAGAGAGATATCATCTGTGATATCATTCTTATTATGTTCAGTGTGGATGATAGCATTATTATGCACAAGTATTTACTTCCACATTAATATTAGGCTTGACTATGTGCTTTTCTTTGGCCAATACAATATGAATGGAAATGGCACGTGTTGACTCTGGACAGAAGTTTTAAGAGCCAGTGTATGGTCCTTTTCCTCATTTCTTTATGCTATCATTACCATTAATGTTT
This sequence comes from Pteropus vampyrus, assembly GCF_000151845.1. Lineage (NCBI taxonomy): Eukaryota > Metazoa > Chordata > Mammalia > Chiroptera > Pteropodidae > Pteropus > Pteropus vampyrus. The sequence goes on along the minus strand of NW_011888784.1, from coordinate 21,074,991 downwards.
AGAAGTCTGGGTTCCAGAGTAAATATTACATAAAGTAGGACCACTGTGAACCTACAATAGACTTATCATATGTAGTAGCCTTCGCTATTGCATGTCAAAAGGATTTGGGGGTTTGTATATTATCACAGCATAATCTAGTCTGTTCTCACTAATATACCCTCTCTTCCCCTTGGCAACTTCTTACCATCGTATGGTGGCTGACATGGGGTTTTTGTTCTTCTACATCTGCCAAAAAAGAAGAAAGTAAAAGGTCCTTATCTGAAATAGCCTCTAAAAATTTCAATCACAACATGGAGTTAAGAAGAGCTTCTTTAGCTGACTTCAAAACATGTTGATCACTGAATGCATTGTTTCTATGAAATCTTCCCAGGGATAATCAACTTAGTCATTTGCAAATTAGGAAATGTGGATATTTTCCTCTAGTTGAAGAAGAGACAAGCCAGGTAAATCCAGTTGATGAACATTCAAACTAGAATGGGAAATCTCTTGATGTGTGGAAGAATTCAGAATAATGAGGTTTTGAAATTACATACTTTCCTTATAATAAACTAAAAAATTATGTACTTTCCTTATAATAAACTAAAGAATACAATTTTTAAGGTAACAAAAATAGTTTCAATTTATAGATGGAAATATGAGTGGGTTGAAACCATCATATCCTGTGGAAAAATTAGGTGGAAGAGATGTTAATAACAAAAGAAAAACACGAATAGATAGCATTTATTAAGCATTTAGAATATGCCTACTTTTGCTTTCATTATATTATTCAGGTTTTCCTACAAGAATTAAATATTTTTTAAAAGTAATTTTGTAAATGAATCAAAGCTTAGAAAAGTTACAGAAGTTGTCTAAGTTTACTTAACTAGCAAGTACAAGATTGAGAATGTGTGCTCAAGGCTAGCTCACTTCAAAGTCAAGATCTCTTTTATTCACTTGCTATATTTACTGTCTCTTAAATGTAGAACAGTAAGCTAGTCTGAGAATTAATACATTTCTTAAGGAGGATCAGAGAGCTTGGATTAGTTTATCAAAGCTTGCCGTAAGGAGAAAAACTTATAGTTAATCTAAGCTTGCATGTTTAGGAGGTCCTGGTCTCCTGCATGAGTGTTAAAAAAAAAAAAAAAAAAAAAGTGACCCCATCTAATATGACAGAGAAGAAGCTCATCATTAATTGCTGTATTTCATGAGCAGTCTTGTATAATTTATATACATTATGTAATAATATCATTTTAGACATAGGTATAGAGATGTAAATATATAGATAAAACCTTCCCTAATAGTTCACTCTTCCCAGCCAAATATGCATTTTATGTAGATGAAACAATGTCAGATAATCCCTTTCCAGTTTTGCTGTATTCTATTTTAAATATTCTGATAGTTAAAGTATGTTAACCTCAAGTCACCTGAATAAAAATATTCTGCCTGTTTTATTCACTGCTTTAACTTTAACACTTTGAATAGTGCCTGACATATAATGATGGCCAGCATTAATATATACTGGATGAATAGACAAATGAATAAACTATGATGATCAATTCAGTTTGCAGTGAGTTTGCTACCTCAACTACAGGATGCTTTGTCCCTAATCCAGAAGTGGAGTAAAGGGAGCTCAAAGGATAACTGTACAGTTGACAAGGGAGCAAATTAGTCACTATTTAATCAAGAAATGAGAAGAAAAAAGAGAGTTTTGTAGCCAATGAATGATTAAGAGGACAACTTTTAAAATATGATCAAGATTCATTGGTTTTTTTTTTTTTTGTCAATAAGAAGAAAGACATTTAGAAAGTCATGAAAATATGTACATGAAGTAATTACATAAATTAAAAAAAAAATGTTAAACAAAAAACTTAACTTCCATGGCTGAAAGCCTTTTTAAAAGAAAATGTTTATTGGGCCATAAAGGACCAGGTCCTGGGGCATAAAGTCTGAACCACTAGCAGCAGCGGCAGGTAGAAAAGACAAGACATCTTCCATCATGGAGTTGAAAGGTGTTTTTTATATATCAAGTAGGAGAAAAAAAGATATAAGTTGTTTTGAAAAAAATTGACATTAGCTACAGGTAAGGGGGGCAGGATAAGGTGAAGCAGGGGTAGGGGTCAGGATGTGGTAGTGGTGGGGTGAGGCGTGAGAGAGGCAGTTCTCTAATAAGGGCACAGTCTGTAAGGCAGAAATATTTACTACTTTTGGTTGGTTGCAGGCAACAGTCCTGAAGGTTTATGCATATGCAGAATAGGATGGCCCACCTAGTGGAGGGCTGGTAGATGCCTGGGTGTTGATTCAAAGCTCCTATATAGTTTTAGGAATGCGAGCAGTCTTAACAGGCTAACTGCTCTGTCTCTTTCTCTCATTCTCCAGCCCTCTCTAATTTAATTTAGAACATCACAGAATTTTTTTTCTTGTCACAAACATGAAATGATTTTGAGCAACTAGTAGAATATAAAAAAAAAAAATGATCTATTTGCTTTTAAGCCAAGGAAACTTTTCTTTTAATTGTCATTGGGTTTATGACATTGGACTCAGAGAAAAGGAAATATAATCCCAGTGCTATTTAGTTCTACAGTGATCAATATTTATGTACTACCCGTTTATTGGTTTTTGACTTTTAGAATCAATCAACGAAAAGAAAGTATGAATGGTCATGTTTACGAAAAACTATGTATTCATTCTTGACAACATAAAAATGTACAATTGACAAATGAGAGGTCAAAGTGAGAAGCAGCAATGATAGTAAAGAACAGATACTATTATCTTACATAAAAATATAGTGTTTAAAGTTTTTAACAACATAAATCAAATTTCAAGTTTATTATTCCAGTTTACCATTGTTACCAATAGTTGTACTAAAAATATTATACTGCTCAGGAATTGAGGTGAGGAATAAGGAATTAAATGAAGCTATATGAACTAAATCCTTATATTTCATAACAAGAGTCAATTGAGATTTAAAAGAATAAAAAAGCACAATAATTAGTATTTGTAAAGTAACCAGGAAAAAAGAAAATATGAATACTTGCAAGCACTTGCCTCTGAGACGGGAATATAGTTATAGAAGGAAGGGCTGGAAAGTGGCATTTCTTGTTTTAAAATCTGTACTGTTTGTATGTTTGGACAGACATGGAAATGCTTTTTTGTTGTTGTTAAAAATATTATCTATATCAAGACGACCTTTTGATATGGAATAGCTTGAGCACACTGAGTTTGTATTTCTTAGTTGGAAAATACACAAAGGACATAAGATTTTGTTTGAAAGTAGGAATGCCATCAGGAAATGTGCTATTCTTTATAAAAATAACTGTGACATGTTCATGAAAACCTCACCTGAACTGAATTATTACTGACTGGCTGATAACTGACAGAATGATTTCACTCTGTATCTTTGGACAAGGCCAATAATAAAACCTGTAAACCAAGAGGACACAAATTGCTTCTATGTCAGTGGCTTCTAATGGGCATAAAATCAGACTGAAAATGGTTATAATACTCAGATTAACACTATAAAGTGTTTAAAAACAGAAGCCCACACATTTCTAGCTTTAGGACATTTCAGTAATCTGCTGCCTTAAACGCAGCCTTAAAGTTAGAAGAAATTGGTATCTCTAGGCAGATAACCATCCAACTGTAAAGAGAAATTCACTCAATGTTTGAAATTCATTCAATGTTTGAACCAGAATCTGAGGTTTTATATTGGGACAGATCATCTTTTTATTGGAATTTTTGGGAGACCAAAAAAAGAAAGAAAAAAAGCTGTAGAAATAAAGTCCTTACTGAAATTGCTTAAAGTTGTCTTTCAGTTAGTTGGCTGAATAAATTTATTATCAATTTTGCCCTTCTATAAGAATAAAAAGTTAATGAAACAATCACATAGTTATAATTTTTAGGTGTAGCATATATAATATATGCATGTCTTGATATGTTTCTCCCTCAAAATATGAGGGAGAAATATACATCAACTTTATGTGCCGTATGACTAGGACTATATTATGCCACAATATCTTTGCTTGCAAGACTTGACATATTCATAATACTTTTTACTTGATATTATAGGTTGCATTATTTAATATAAAGGACTATTCATTTTGGAGGCTAAAGAAGAAAATTATTTTCACATCAACTGGACAGCTTGGCAGAGGAAGAGATGGAAGTAGTATTTTTTTTCTCTTTTATTGAGGGTAAAAATAAAAGTGCATATGGGCAAACTCAAGTTTATTATTAGCAATGATATAATAATTTTTCAAAGCATCCACTGGTAAATGATAGAAAGCCCTATGCATTTTATTATTTTTACTGGTGACTAGAACAAAAACACAATTCTTGAGTCAATCTTTCAAGATCATTATTAATATATTTACTTATATAAGTTTTTTTCAACAAAGTTGTTCTATATTTTTCAAGTAAAGTTGTGGAGTGGAATGAAGCAATTATTTAAGAACCGTCAAAGAAAATAATTTCATTTGCAAACATCTAAATAATTGAGGAAAGATTTATTTATTAGCATATGTATGTATGTACTGGTTAGTTGCAGATTATTACAAATCTTTATTTCTAGTTCTGGAAAAGTAATTTTTCTAATTACAGTTAGCATTAGATATTTGCATACAATTCTCAAAATCATTAATTTTATTGCCTTATCTTTAAGTAATGCTTCAATAGCTCTCAAATTTCACCTAATCTATAATAAATGAAAGGTTATATTCATATTTTATCTTTGAAAATTCTTTCTCCAAGCTTATAGCAATATCCATAAAAAGGGATGGGCGAGCGAAGATTAAAGGTAGATTACTCTTGCAGAGTTATGGAACACAGCAGCTACAGAAAATTTATATTATTTTGTGCAAAACATCTCTTCTTGCTGTCTTCTCTCTTTTGATTTAATCCACTCTAACTTTTGACTTTTACACTAAAAACCATTCCTGTGGATCAGAGGAACTAGTTCAGATTCCCCACAGTCTAAAGTTAACAGTCAGGAAAATCAAACAGAACTCATTTGCTAGAACTCCTTTTTTAGCCGTTGATATTATTCAGTTTCAGGTAAGAAAGTCAATGATCTTGCTGAGATATGTAATTAATGGTTACAGAAGTCCACAGATAAAAGTATCTAAACATATTCAAATCATAAAATACTAAGCAAAGGAAAAAAGTTATCTGGGTCAATATTGAAAATATTTACTCATATAGTTCTTTAATTTATATTTAACTGAAATTTTCCCTACTTAATACTTCAGAAGCAGAATTACTGGCTGAATTGACTGTAATATTTGGGTAGACCCTGATATACGACATTTGAAGGAATCAAGTTACAAAGTCAATTTAGTATGTAAACTGTGGTGGAGGCTAGCAGGAGAGTTTCAGTTCCTTTCTGTATTTATCAATTGGTGCTTCCAGGGAAAGTTCAAGCATATAAACGGTGAAGTAAAAAAGTTCAAGCATTCATGGTGAAGTAAAAAAGGCTTTGACCTGGAAGTCAGAGAGTTACCACTAGGCCATTATGATAGTAACATCTATTTAACAATAATGATGGGCCAAGCACTTAGCTAAGGCATCTACACTACATGCATCATCTCCCTTAAATCTTACATTTTTAGAAAAAATCAGGTAGTTATATTATTAACTATTAGACAGGTGAAAAATGTAAGTTTTATAGAATTAAGCAAATTATTAAGTAGTAGAACTAGAATTTTAACCCATGTTTATCAAATTGAAAGTCTGCATTCTTAAATAGCATGCTATATCTCCCGCCCCCCAACCCCCCGGCCCCGTGAAGACATGTCTGCTTCTAAGGCCTATTTCTTTTATGAGCTAGATTTATGGCTTCGGAAAACACTTTACTCTGGTTCTCAAGCAAAGATTTTATATTTTCATCTCAGTTCTAAAATTTCACAGATGGTCAAGCAAGTATATAGTGGTTTTAACGAGTTTGATTCTGAATGTGTGGATTTTAGTGTAAGCGATAGGGATGAACTTAATTCAGCCTCTGTCTAGACTCTTGGCTCGCAGAGGGCAAGTATGGATGCTGTGATTTATTTCCCCGTAGCTCTTCTCGGCACTTACTAAAGTGCTCTGTATTGGCAACGCCACAGTCAGTGTTGTTGTTTAATTAATGTACATTTGGAGTCTCTGGGGGCTTTGGTAACCTGTGTGATATCATGTTCTATATTTCTTTTAGTATTATCAGATTGAAATATCCATTAGACAGAAAGATAATATTTTCTACTTTCCTCAATATTTTTAAAATCATGGAAATTAAGGTATGATCCAATAGAGTCACAGAACGAAATGGCTATGGTGATTTGTGTATCTATGCTGAGGTGGACGGATATTTTGACATATACTTTTAGTGTTAGGTACAATTGGAACACTGTACTGACTAACAATAGTAGCTAATGAAAAAGGCTATAAAACTAAGAAGTATTGTTTTGGGTGTTGACCATCAGAACGTGCAGGTGAACTCTGCTCTTTTATCTTTTCTCGTTTCTGTTTGTTTCTGAGCCATAGTTTTCACCCATCCTCTAGCTTTGCTAATAATTTACAATTGCTATGGCCCTCATCATCCCTTGGAACTAAGCAGAGTCCAGTCAAACCGAGCATTCCAAGTCAATCATTTTTTGGCTTTAACTTTATTTTAAAAAATTGAGATGAATACAAAACCTTCAAAAATTTATTTTAAGAAAATGCTATATAAAGAAGGGTAGTATCTAAATAAATGCTGTATCTTCTCTTCAAAAAAATGTTATGAATCAATTAGATAGAAGTAACCTTCGGATTAGAGCAGTACAGAAAGTAGATGCTCTGACCCTCTGAGATGGCTGTCAAGATGTGCAGTGACATTTGGGCATGTCATAAAGGTGATTATCCTGCATCTAAGGTCTACCAAGGTTAGACTTCAGCTTCTATTTTTGATACTAAGAAATTTTACTATGACAACAGATAGGCTGATTACAGGAATTCAAATGTTTAAGTGTGCAGATTGAGTTGTGAAACAAGATTACAAGAAGAAGCAATACTATTACAATGCAGAAATTCAGTTTGAATAAGTAGGAGCTAAAAGGATATATGATCATTTAATACATAGGGAAACGGTGTAGCTTATATACTATATGCTATAAACAAATATATACTATATATAGTTACATATATATACTATAAACAAATAAACTACTCTAAGATTTAGTCATGTTCAAGAACAAAACGTAATTTTGTAAGAATATAAAACTTTGTATCTCTGCCTATATCTTTTCACATTCACAATTTTTCTCCTACAAAAAAATCAAATGATAAAACTAAATATAATTCAAGAATAATTGGAATTACAGTTAAAATGTAGGCTATTAATATGGGATGTAGAGATCTAAGAAAAATTTTACGCAGGATCAAGAGAGGTTGACACAAGCATTTACAAGTAAAGGGACTCAAGTTAGAAGATATAGAGAGGAAAGTTTTATGGGACATTATGAAAATGGTCAGTATTTTGAGGAATTCTCAGGACTTAGAGAATAACAATGGACTAGACTTTCAAACTTGGCACACATGAAATTGTTGACAAAGCACTGGAAAATTATTTTAAAAAGTATTAAAATGAGTCAGAGACTCAATAAGATGCTTTCAAAAAATCCTGTAACTTCTAGAATAATGTAGAGAGTATTTACAGAATGTTTGCAAGTCTAACAAAGGGCTGTTTTTCATATCGGACCTAACCCAAATGCCGTTTAGTGGACCTTCTAATTCAGAGTAATACAGATATCATTTTTAAAGATAAAAATGCCCAAACCTACTTCTAATGATTCTACTTCAGTGGTGAGGCTGGAAGTCTATTCATAAAAATGTTCCTCAGGTAATTCTGCTATATGGCCAGACTTGAGGAACACTTCCTGCACAACTCAGAAGTACAGAAAGAAATGTGTTTAGTAATTTTAGATTGCAAATGGCTGATGAGGGAAGAATGGAGAAATGGCCAGATAAAGCTAAAACTGTCTCAGCAGTGTGACTGGCATCAGTCAATCTGTCAATCACTGACTATGGAAACTTAAAAATGCAACACAAGGCAAAACATGCATCTTGGCTACACATCCTTCTTGCCTGGCATAATTAGTCACTGCAGTGTTGCCTAGGGGATTTCTCTGGATTAACTTGGCAAATAGATCATGTAGTGGCAATTCTAGTTGCAACTATAGCAGTCAGAATTAAGCAATTCTGTAAAATGTTAAGACCTAGGCATTAAAGATCCAGTTCTCAGACTTGATATCATTAAAATACAAATACAAGTTTTTCGAATAATCTTTCATAGGCAAAAGATGAGTGTTTTGTATTATATTTTGTATTTTGTATTACAAATGTGCTATTATGTAGATAATAGCACATTTGTGGCTTCTCAATTGAGTCTCTTTACTAAATTAAAATTTAGAAGAAACTAATTTTTAAAAAAAAGATAGAATAACTAAAAGTAGCTTGTCACATTTGAGTTGAAAAACGATAAAAAGAATTAAAATAAAGAGAGTAAGACAGAAGTAAAAAAAGGTCGTATTGAAGAAAATTACCATTTTATATGTCCAAACTGGGCGAAACTAGGTTTAACATCTTTGTTAGACTGAATTCTAACAAAGAATGACCTCCTAAGATGTTCAGATTATAAGTCTTAGAACCAATGAGTGTTACTTTATATGGCTATACTTTATATGCAGATGTGATTACATTAAGAACCTTGAGATGGAAAGATCATCCTGGATTATCCAGTGGGCCCCACATATAATCACTAGAGTCCTTGTAAGAGAAAGGTGAAGGAAAATTTGACCTTTACAAAAGGCAGAAAGCAATATATGGACTGAAATGGGGAAAAGGTTGAAGATGCTACTCTGCTGCCTTTGAAGATGGGACAAGGGGCCATCAGAGAAGGAATATAGCTCTAAAAGCTGGAGAAGGCAAGAAAGTGGCTTCTCCCCTAGAACTTCTGGAGAGAGCTCAGCCCTGCTGGCACCTTGCTTTTGGTCCAGCAAAACTGATTTCTGACTTCTAAGCTCCAGAAATGTTAAGATAATACATTTGTGTTGTTTTAAGTCACCAAATTTGTAGTAATTTCTTATACTAGCAATAGAAAACTAATACAAAATCCTTGAATATAATTGAGACTGTGGAATGAGGGTCATAATGCTTTTAACATCAAAAAATAAGTCTTTCAGAGGGCCATACTAATTGATCTATAATCTAGGAATTTTTCCTTTTTGTACTTTTCACTTTGTAATCTCAGCTGCTAAAGTCTCAATAGATCTTAAGCAATGTAATCTAGTCTACAAATGTATTCCCCAGAATTCCTCAGTCCTGGGACAGTTAAAAGATTAGGTCAGGATTAATGTTATCTACAGCAATTAGCAATCAATCACTCAGTATTTATTGAGCACATAATATGTGCTCAGCACAAACAGAAAACTACAATTTGAGTTTAAGGAGCAATTAGTGGTTGTTTAGTATACTTCCCAGTCACCCAGGTCATGTAAACATACTGCAGGCTTATTTCAGTACTCCTGTGATAGGAAACTCACTACTTCACAACCTATCTTATTAATTGCTAATGAGCTCTAATTAATAATAAAAATATTATTATAAACCCATATTATCTTTCTTACACTTTCCAAACTTTAATCTCGGCTTCATTTTATGGAATTCTGCAGAAACTTACTGTCTTCAGGTTTGCACCATTAAGTTGCTAAACCAGGATTATTTTTGCTTAAATTATCTCTTCCCTTGAGGACAAATTTCTAGTTCCTTTAACTTCTCCTTTTAGTAACATCTTTTCCAAATTCACCACTGTTTCTACAATTATGAAAGCAGTAGTGACAGGGAGAAGGACTTCAGCTTTTGCACTATGCCCTTCTCATCTATTCTCCCAACAGAAGTCAGACCACAGTCCTAAAGATGTTTATCACACAATAGGAAGTAATCAACATTGGGGTGACACTTGGAGAGGCAAAATCCTCAGTTAACTACTTTGTTAGAATGAAAGTCCTTTTACAGAACAAGAATCCAAATGTCTTACCTTGTCAAGGACTTTAAGCATCTCTTCTTCCCTTACCTTCTTAATTGCATTTCTTGACGACCTCTGTTTCAGCATTGCTAAATTACCTACAGTCTGCCAACTGCATCATGCTCCCTCGCACCAATACATTTTGGGTCATTCCTGTCTCTATGTTTGAAAGAATTTTTCTCTATCGGATGGTTATTCTTTCAAGATTTATGATAGTGACAACTGCTCTGTGAAGCATTCTCTGATCCCTCCAGGAGGAGGAAAAGCTTCCTTTCATCTCTCTTAGCTCCATGGGTATATCTCTGGAAAAACGCAAGGCTTTGTATATATTTCTGAGTTGTTTCTTAGACTGTGTTATTCCTTTAAGGCAAAAAACATGCTTTTCTTTTTTTTCTAAATACTCCTAGGGCCTGGCATATGGTGCATGTTTAACAAATAATTGTCCTATAAATGGTCTCTTATCACTGACTCAAAATATTAGAACTGAAGCTGGTAATAATTTTCATCTACTGTGATTATAGGAATAAGTGCAACTGAAGACTAGAAATCTATTAGTGAGGTTAAGACCCACATGTTTTATATCACAGGGTCAAATGTGCCAGATCCAAGTTATTTGGACCACCATAGACTGCATGGCTTTAGACTTTATTTGCTCTGACTCAAAATATCTGGTTTTCGATTTTAGTTTATTGACCTCTTGACACCTGCAATTTCTGTTTATTTCCTCCCTTATTCCTTCTGTGATCTTCTGGCTCCATTCCCTCAACTTATTTCAGACTTCTCTTTCCATTGTCCAGATCTGTCAGATGTTGGAATCTTTCTCTCTTGTTCTAACTTCATCCTGTTGCTGAGACACTCCAGTATGATGCATTTTGTTGAATTATTCATATCGTGTCGAATTGTCAAGCTTTCTTCATTCATTTCAAGAATATTTACTGCATAGTGCTCAGTACCAGGCATACAAGTAGCAGCATGCATAGTAAATGCATGCAACATGCAAGGGTAAGGTAACTTGGAAACAGGTAGTCAAGGCATAATTATGGTTCAAGATTCATGTGATTAATCTGAATATTTAGAATAAAGGTGCTATTGAAGTCAGATAGGCAGGCCAGATTTAGAATATATAAGAAATGTTAGAATAAGATCATTGAAGTCAAAAGCCAGCAAGAGAGTAGCCTCAAGAACCAGAATAGCATAAAAGACAAAAGGTTTAAAAGGTGGTTGGTTCAGGTCTTGCAAGTATTTGATTATACCTGACAAAGTGGGGAATCTATTGACTAAGTTCTTGATATTCCAAGTATTGTATATAAATGATCAGCATTACTTGGTACCTTATAAAAATGCAAATACTTGAATCTCGCCCTAGAACTGAATCACAGTTGATATTTAAAGAAGATCCTTGGATGATTATATGAGAATCACTAGACTAAGATATTTCTGACAGGCAAATTCTAAGTGAAGCTTTTTCAATAATCGAATTTCTCATTATAAAGATGTTAGAAGCTTATAAAGGGTCATTGTCCTATAATTCTCTATTAGAAGTCTGCTTCTGAGTTCAAGGGGAAAAATGAGGTGGGAGAACTATTTGCTGCTCATGTATTCTCTTCCAGGTACTGTGCTGTGTGTTGGGACTACAATAATTAACAAGAGAGTCCAAATTCCTGTCTCATGCAGATTGTAGTTAATTGGAGAAAAGATCCTAAATAAGTAATTACAATACAGTGCAAGTGAAGTCCTGAGGGGAGAAGGACAGAGAATTTCTGGAGCACATAGCAGTGGCACTCACATTAGTGTGCTCTACCCTGTCTGAAGCTGTGGCCAGCCATTCCAGGAACGCTCCTCTTCCTAGCACTCTAGAATCCTTGGCTTGCTTGCCTCTCGTCTGGCGTTACCCTAATGATCTCTATTCCTCGATTTTCTGCCTTCTCTGCTACTTAGAATTTGCTTTTGTTTTTTTTTTTAAATTTCATGTTCACTTATCATTGCATTACTTCACTGTCTGCTCCAAACCTTTCCTATTGAGTCAACTTTGAATTTTTTCACTTTCAACTTATGACCTTGACATTTATTTTACTGAGCAGATTAAGGTCATCCATCTTTCTCAGCATCTGCCTTCTCATCATTTTAGCTGTCATACAATATTCCTTCATTTTTACCTATTTGATTCTATTTTTCTCTGCTCTAGAAGCCAAAAGCAACCTTTATCCTTTTCAGAGCTGGCCTCCCCACCTGTGTCCTCCTCCAAAACTCCTTTAGTTTTCTCTCTTCCACACTCCATAGTATCAGTTGATATCTCTCTATTCATTTCTTTGTATGCTTTTACCTATGCACAAATGCTAGTCCCCCGCCCCCAACAAAATTGACCAGATCTTGAGTTTCTCTCTTTAATTTCACAATTTCCTTACTCTCGTCACCAAACTTTTGACATGTTAGAATTTCATATATGTACTTGGTAATGTGTCTGGAATTTAGGATAGGGGTTATAAAATTTATTTGTTGCTTCTACTTCTTCACCACCAAGATTTATTTATTTTTATTATGGCAAGATTATTATTATCAATATTAGTGGTAATATCAACATTACCTCCTCTTTCTCTGCTCTGCCTTTGTGGCAAATATCTCTAGATCATTACAGAGTCTTTCAAAGACCATGGGCCTCCTGTAATTGAATCCCACTTCCACTAAGAATTAGTTATATGAAATGAACTAGGTACTTAGCCATTCTACCCCAGATTCAATCCTTATAATATTGGGGTAATAATTATGCTCACCTCACTGGGTTGCTGTAAAGGTTAAATAAATTAATCTTTTAAAGAACTCAGCAGAGTAACATTACTCTGTTACTCTGTTACAATGTAACCATTCAAAAATATAAGCTATTATTATTTTTTAGCCATTCTCTGTCTCCTATTTTCAATGGGCCATACCTGTCAACAGTATCTAGATAAATCAAATCATTAATCCTGTGCCCTGCGTGTAATCCACGAGTTGTAGAAATCAAGTTGTCATTAGGTAGAACCTAGACATGCTAAAGTCATGACATTTTATCTCTCTGAGACTAATTTATTGCATATAAAGTATATGCTATAATCATCTTTTATAAACTTCCTTTAAGTATTAACTAAGATATTGTATGTTAAGCACTGAGCAAAGTATATGGTAGGCATGCAGGTGTTATTACCATCATCATCATCATCATCATCATTCTTCCTCTTTAACCCTTTGCAATCTTGTTCCTTGCACTATTTCACTTAAAGATTTTCTCATATGGGACCACCTAATAACCAAATCAAGTGGTCTGTTTTCAATCAACATTAGTGATCTACTTTTGAAAATCACTTATGCTTGATTTCTACTCCCACTTTATTTTTCCTTCCTTTCTGATTCATTTTTCTCTTTTCATCTCTTGCGTAAAGTAATTGTTACCTATAATTCTTCAACCTTTTCCATCTCAAAAATACCACTTATATCCTAAGCTTTAATATTTATTTATAAATTAAGCATTTCTCTATTGTTGATCCCTATCCTACAGATTATAAACATGTTCAAATCCACAAGGGAATTTTCCTTCTGTACATCTAATATGTATTTTATACTAAACTCATCTTATTTTACTAAAACATAGCCTACATTGGAAAATTGTTTACTTTTTCAAACCACCACTATCCCAATGCATCCAATTTTTCCAATGTAATTTAATCATCTGATGCTCAACATCACTAGCTATTAGGGAAATGCAAATCAAAAGCACAATGAGATATCACCTCACACCTGTTAGGCTATCTTCAAAAACACAAGAGATAAATGCTAGTGAAGATGTGGAGTAAAGGGAATACTTGTACATTGTTGATAAGAATGTAAACTGGTACAGCCAGTATGGAAAACAGTTTGGAGGGTCCTCAAGAAAACTAAGAATAGAATTACCATATGACACAGCAAGTTCTCTTCTATCTCCCAAATTTGAAAACATTTATCCATAAAATATATGCACCCCAATGCTCATTGAAGCATTATTCACGGTGACCAAGAAATGGAAACAACCAAAGTGTCCTTTAATAGATAATTGAATAAAGAAGCTGTGGTACATACATACAATGGAATATTACTCAGCTATAAGAAAATATGAAATACTGCCATTTGGGACAACATGAATGGATCTTAAGATAATTATACTAAGCAAAATAAGTCAGATGGAACAAATTGAGAACCATATGATTTCACTCATATGTGGGATATAAAACTGAAAGCAACAAATGAACAAGATAATCAAATAAAACTCATAAACAAAGACAAAAGTGTAGTGGTTACCAGAAGGAAAGCGAGGAGAGGAGTAGTTAGGAAGGGTAGAGGGGATTGAATGTATAGTGACAGAAGGAGATTTGACTTTAAGAGTGAACATCCAGTGCAATATACTTATGGGGTATTATTGAATTGTACACTTGAAACCTACATAATTTTATTAACCAATGTCTTCCAGATAAATTTAATAAAAAATGGAATAAAATAAAATTTAAAATAATTTAATCATTTGATCAATCCTACTGACTTTTCCCTTTAACTCTCTCCTATATCCATCCATTTCCTCCCAGTCTAATAGCAAACAGAGAATTATTGTTACATGACAGAGAAATGGAGAAACAGCACGAATCTCAACACCTACTACAATGCCTCACTGAAGTTTGAAATAACATTCTTTAAGTGAGAGCTGCCTGCAGATAAAGGGAAGAAGAGTATTGCAACAATTATTGTATATCATAGTAGGTAAAACTATGAATCTCTGGTTTTAAATCCTAGTTTCATTCACCACATTTCTTAAATATGTGTTATTATGAGAAAGTTATTAACTTTTCTCTTATTTTCTCATCTGGAAATTGGAATTCTAATAATACCTCACATGTGTGTTGTCCATCTTAAAGAAATAATAAAGGGTTTATTGTATAATATGCTTTCAACAAATGGTAGCTATTATGATTACTTCTATGCTTATTTTATTGTTTAAAAGTCATGTATAACACATATATTTGTCCTTTATTTTAATTCTCACCCTCATCCTGGTTAGAAGAATAGGGCTTTTGCTGCCCTGTTTCTGTGAGTATCAGGTATATTTCTTGATCCAATAAAATTTTTAAGAGTATCGGCTGAAACTCCTGAATGACTTTTTCACAGATATCTGTCCTCATTTCCAGGCATGGAAGGAGAATGTAATCCTCCTAAAACAGTTAATACACCCACAATTCACCTAAAAAAACTTCTGCATAACTTTCACCAGTAAATAAGACTTGGAGCTAAGTGTTGGTGAAATAGAAGCATAAATGTCATTTCTACTTGAATAGTTAAAGCCTAATGACACCTCTGAAAGCAGACAGTGTGTGACAGAGGGGAAAGTTTATTTTTCTGAAGGCAGACAGTTGATAAATATAAAATGCTGTTTGCAGGTCTAATGACTTTTCAACTCACAAAAACCTATGGTACTGTAAAAACTTGATGTCAAGCACATGAATGAGTCACTTTTTCAAATTTCCAGAACTACATAAAGCCTCACATGAGGAGCCTGGGTTCTAGAGCCATTTGGGTTCATATACTGACACATATTTTGCGTATCATATTATCTATTTTGAACAGTTTTTATACACTTAACAAAGGATAAATCACTCCACCTAATTTTTAGACTCATAATGATCTTAAAGTACCCTATCAATTATGATAAATAGAAAGCAGAAGCAACATAAAAATAACTGATTTGTCCTAGATATAAAACTGTGATGAAAATTAATTTATTTTAGACTATCATCATTCATAGTCTAGAATATTACTAGTAACTAAACACCTTGAAATATAGTGATGGAAATAATATTTAAGAATAGCAGTACTCTTATTTAAAATATAATTTAGTAGAATAATAGCGTATGGATAAAATACAGCAAGAAGTCAGTACCTTCGGATATTAGACAAAATAAATGCCTAATGAAAAATAAAAATGAGAATTATCAGCTCCGTGGTTTCAGAGAGGAATTTGTATCTTTTCCTTAGCAAGTGGCCCATGTGAGGAATGACATGAAGGAAAATAAATGACATGTATGTAGATGGTAGGTGTAGCGAACTTTTTCTGAGGAGAATCAGGGAAGGCTTCTCTGAGGTTGAGTATCAGCAAGGAAAAGTAGAAGGAGTGGAGAGGGAACATTATCAGCAAACATCCAGAGACTAGAGAGAGCAAGAAAATTCTGATAAACTAAGGAGTTGAAAAGACAACCAATACTTGCAGTGTTCTTGTGGACATGTCGAAGGGAAACTATATATCCAGAAGTAAAGTAAAATGTGACAGATTTACCACTAGTTTGACTATTTAAAAATGGTTTTAAGAGAGCTCAGTGGAAATAGTCCAATTTATTACAGTCCAGAGCTGTACTCAGACTAAGGAAAGATCTGAGAAAGCCTTAAGTTCTCATCTCTGGCTGATCATAAGGCTATGTGCAAGCAAGAAGTGAAGGCTAAAGCAGAATTGCAAATTGTTTTCCTAATTGTTGAAGGTGTGCTCCAACATGCATGTTTTGTTTTGTTTTTTTAGCATTTTATTTTATTTTATTATTAGTTTCAAGTATACAGTACATGGGTTAGACATTTATATAGTCTATGAAACAATCCCCAGGATTACTTTATCTTCCCTCTGGCTCTACACATAGCCATTACATTACTGCTAGCTGCAACATGCTTGTTATTTTAATCTCATCCTTAGGCCATGAATCTCTTCTCTTTTATATATCTGCACTTATTCTTTGAGGGATCTTACCTGGTTTTATGACAAATGCTATATAGAAGTATTTTTAACTTAACCTGTTTCAAACCAGAATCCTATACTCTCCTATCCATTCTTCTTATTCCATTAGTTTTTCCCTTTTCTCAATTTATTTTTTTCAGGACAAAAATCTTTGGAGTCTGAGTGGCATTATGAGTGCAGGATGAAAGCAGAGGAAATAAATAAATTATCAAGTGATTTTTTTTTCATCTAGACTATGGTGAGTGCTAATGATTAATTCTTTTCCTACATGATGATTTTTTCTTATACTTGTGATGGTTTATCTAATATAAATATCTTTTACTTTTGAGATGCCATTTAAACAGTGGGCTTCCTTTTTCTACATTTCATGATGACAATTTTCCTTCTGTTTAGGTAAACTTTCTTAATGTAGAGTAAAATATAAATAAGTTTTTAGATTATAGATGTATCTCATTCTGCTTAACTGAGGTAACAACCATATCACCTTGATTGCTAACTTGAGATAGTCATAGCATTTTAGTTACGTATCCATTATGATCTTTTAAATTTATTCCCATAATGGATTAATCCTACCTTTTGAATTAAATTTTGTTCAGAATGCCATCTCAACTCCAATTTCTTTGAGGCTATCTACTTTCTCACTCATATAGCTCTTACATTATTCAAGTAGCTCACCAACTTGTTTTGTTCCTTTATAACAGAATGAAAATACTGCAAGAAATATTATGGGATCATAACATATTTGTCCTAAATTCATTTTCTAAATTAATATAAAGCAATCCAATTCGCTAAAAATATATCATTCTTTTAAGCATCTCAATTGATGATAACAAAACCCATCCTACTTTTTTGACTGTTCCTACAAGATAGAATGGAGCAGGAAAAGCAATAACAGTGATTGCAAAGTAAGAGCAATAAAATTAATGTTCCCACTGGAAGGAACTCAGCATTTTCACTTAATTTGAAGAAACACTTCATACAGGTTTCTAAACATTTTTATCATTTTAAAGGCAAATTGCCATGGGTCTGACACAGTATAATTGTAAAAATATGCATGAAGTAGTGGTATGTAATAAATATTTATTGAAATATTTATTGAAATACTCTTTCCTCCAGCTCAAGTTCTGTAGATACACAATAATTTCACAATAACGTAATTGAATAACATCAAAAAAAAAAAAAAGGATATATCTCTTTGCTCAGCTATTCATACATAAGTGGAGTGCAAGTCAAAAATGGTCATAACATATTTACACATGCTGAACTCCTACATTTTTACAACAGGAAACTGGAACATGAATTATAATTGTACAGAAGATAAACCTGGAAAGATGGAAAGCCCAACTACTCATAGTTATGAGGCAGGAATAAATGACAGAATATATTAATTGAATTTTGGAGTACTTAAATGTAGGCTTTCAGAAACTTTTATCATTTCCATTTAATTATATAGTGTAACACTGAACAAAGAAACTGTATTGCAAACAATCAGATACTTACATACAAAACTAAGTTGTCAAAGTGGACAAAACAATCAGAAGTTTTATAAAACTAATGTTCTATTTACTCTGTTATGTGGGTTAGTGATCATGATTAGGAATTATGTCGATACACTTGAATAATAGTATTTTCATATCTTAAAATTGATTATGGGGAATTTTTTTTATATTAAGAAAACTCCAAGCTGTTGATATATATATGTTTTGGTACTACCTGTACTGCTAGACCTATGACTCCTGAATTGTATTATTTAAACAGAATTGACTTATCTATTTACTTTTCAAGTTCTCCTGTGTTTCAGGAATTCTTCTAGATGGTATAATGAAGATGTGAGTAATTTGTGTACCAACTCAGAGGAGAAGAGGAATCACAGAAAGGGTGCAGGGGATGTGATATTTAATCTGGGTATTTATGGGTAAGTAATATTTCTATAGACAAGGAAGGATTAGAAAAGATATTCTTGACTGAAAGAACAGCATTAGAAAAGACACAGAGAATGTTCAAGTTTTCTCAGGAAATTAGAAATATTCTAATATGGCTGGTGTTAGGTGTATGATCAGATATAGTGATATTTGAGAAAATTCGTATATGTGATAAACCAATCCCTCTTAAAGATTAATGCAGTACTTTTTTCTCTGTTATTTTTCTATTGGAATTTTTTGTAAAATTTCTCAAAATAAACTGAGAGCAAAATATCTATTATCATGTTAGAAGTGAGATGGAAATAATATAATTCCATTTCCTCGTGTTATTAAGATAAAAACAGAACACTACTTTCCAGTGAGTTTACAAGTGCTATCAAGGTCACACAACCAATAGAGCTGGCTTAGAAGTAGAGCTGAAGTTTCCTTACTTGGGCCACTGCTCTTTCCTAAAAAATAGCCACGATGATGATGGGCTGTAGGGAAGAAAAGAAAACCAAGGCAGGGAATCACCCTCCTGTTATTGGTGAAGATAGCAGACACTTCCTTGTTTCTGAGGTCGATGTTCTCCTAAATATGAAATGATTTCTCCAAAAGAAAGCATGCTGTGAGGTACATGTCATTTTCGGGGGCCTGAAATAAAATATTTATAACAGCGAGGTAATCGAGTCTGTTCCACACGATCCAATTTCTATGCAAAGCTGATATGCCTAGTTCCAGCAAGGGCAAACCTTTTTTTACCTGGCAATTAGGAGTTGTGGTATTAAAGCCTGAGAAAAAAGTTAATGTAAAGTTAGGGCAAGAAGTGGTATTGTTATGAGCTAAAACCGTGTGGGAGATGAAGTTACAGGCATTGAAGGTGAGGAATCATAAATGGGTTGAGAAATTGTTCAGTGAGAGGAGAACAGATTAGATCTACAGAAAGAAGTGGAGACAATGAAGTACAGAGATAAAGTCTACAATAGCATCCTCTTCCCCAGATGAATTGCACCTGAGGCCCAGTGGTGTGAAATTTCTTCTCTTTGTGGGTCGTGATATTTATATCAGCTATCATATAATATTTATGTGAGTTATCATGGAGTTAGGTAGCACTAACCCAGTATATTTACAGCAAAGGGAACTTTGATTAGAACGATTACGATATTATCAAATTGCCTTTATATCTCTGCTACTACTCTATGATAACTTTACTTTGACTATGCTAATTCACATTTTGAGTCATTACTGTTTTTCCCTCCCACGAGTGTTTGGTTTTGCTCTACCTCTTCTAAACAACCCTCCCTTACTATTTAGCTATATAGGGAAAACCTGCGCACTTTTCCTTATTTGGTCTCACAGGTAATACTGTAAAGTATTGAGAAAATGCATAAGTCTTCTTAACTTCACCATATTACTGTGATCAGAGGGAAAGATCCAGGATTATCTCAGGAATGAAGCACTGCATCAACAATTCATCTTTCTCTAAGTTTTTAGAAAGAGCATCATTCAACTTAGTGACTAACTTGAAAATCTGAATGATGCAATAGTTATTCTTAATGGCTTTCCTTTACCTCTTCATATCTCCATAAAAAGGGATAATGAAGAAGAGTGAGGTAGATATAGGCAATGTTCTGTGGCAATGGGCATAGAATTTACTTTTTTACAAGCTATTTGTCAGGATAATGAGCCATTATAAATCTTTATAACAGTGAGAAAATGTATATATGTAATGAGTTTTATTTTAGTTGGAACAAATTAAGAAAATATATGTAAAAATATATCATTTATATCAATTCTTCTAGATGGTATTATAAATTATATATATTGAGAGAGAGAGTTTATAAAGTACACACCACAACCATTCAAAAATTATTTTACTTAAGAAGTCTCATATATCCTGATTATTAAGAATTGCCTCTCCTACTTCTTTTTTGAACAAGAATTTTCATTTCTTAAAAGTGCCCTAGAATCTTACTGTAGAACTACAGACATGAGAACATTAAAGAAACATATAATTCAGTCCTTAGGCTCTCAGAGAATGAGTGGCGTGCCAAGACAACTGTATAACCATATCACTAACTCTGCCCAAATTTCTTTCAGGAAATTATGTGAATTAATATTCACTGCTTGGTCCCCTAGTTAAGCAAGGCAGGAGTCATTGTTAGGCCTCATTATCCACATCAAACGACATTAACTTTTATAGGTCAGGGATTCTAAGCAGCCAGTACATACCAGGCACAAATTCAAAGGACATCCCTCCTCAGACTTTAAACTCACTGCTATGGACTGAATGTGTCTTTTCCTTCAAAATTTATGTGTTGAAGCCTTAACCCCACATGTGATGGTATTTAGAGATGGTACACCTTTGAGAGGTAATGCCTTAAATAAGTTCATGAGGGTAGGGCCCTTAGGAGGGATTAGTGCTTTTATCAGAAAAGATACCAGAGAGTTTGTTCTTTCTCTCTGCTATAAGAGGACATAGCAAAAAAGGTGGCTGCCTGCAGGGCAGGAAGAGAGCCCTTACCAGGAATTGAATTGGCTGGCACATTGATCTTGTACTTCCAAGACTCTAGAACTGTGAGAAATAAATTAATGTTGTTTAAGCCACACAGTCTAGGTTATTCTATTATGGTAGCCTAAGAAGATTCACCAAATCTTTTCACCCATGCTATTCTTGTTAACTTTCCATGAATGATATAAATTCTTAACTCTCAGTTTTCTTAGAGTTGGCCTCATATATTTTAGCCATGATTCCTTTAGATTTAATCTAAAAAGTAATTTGTTTGAGCTTGAGACATACATGAGACTTTTTATATTTATATAAATTCTAACCCAAAATCTTCTTGACTCATATCCCATTATTACCCTGAATGTCAGTACATCTAGATCCAGTTCAAGCCCTGAGCATTAATGAAGTTTTTCAAAACTATTTTTATCCGCACTGGTTTATCAGGAGCCAAGTACTTTGAGTGCATCACTGCTCTCAAGGTCATGGCTTATCTTAGCCCAGGATCCTTTTAGTGTTACCTCAGTTAGGGTTGAGGTGCTTTGCCTCCAGGGCATCGTTTCTCTTGTGCTGTCAGACTCCCAAAAGATGGCCTAGGTATAGTGCTTCTTCAGCTGAGATTATGTGTTTCATTTTCCCCATATTCTATCTCTGTATGGTTTCTTCTCTTCCCATTTCCCTCCACATGCCATCTTTGAGCACATCCAAATCTTCCTGTCTTACATTTAGACCACAGGATTTTGAGCTTATTTATCAAGAACTTGTAGCTTTCGTTTTCTGGTTTATCCTTGAGTTATTCATGAATAATCATAAAGCCTGGGAATGGTTGGATGGAAGCCTCTTGAGTACTGGTTTAAGAATTTGATGAGCTCCACATACCAATTAATACCTGAAATATGATTTCATCCTACTGGTATTTTGTTTTTTAATTTTTATAGCATTTGTCTCTATTGATTTGACACTTGATCATACATTATGCTTTGTTAGTTTGTATTTTTTTCCCCTTTAAATTTGTCTTATTTTTCTCATCGTGTGCCACTGCGGGAAGCAACTGTGGTTCACATTGGTGTTGACTCTCTCATAACACTAGCATAATGCCTGGTACATATAAACGTTATTCAATAAATTTCTTTGAGTTTTTATGCAATGGAGGTAATAAAGATTTATTACTGTAATAGTTTTACTGCTATAATTTAAGATACAAATGGAATTGAGCTAATACTCAGTATTTTAGCAAATTTACTCAAATTCACTTTCAGCATTATTCAGAAAATTAAAGGTTATGTGGTTTCTTACCACACTGCCTATTTGTTTCTGCAGAACCAAAGCCCAAATATGTGAGGTGGATCCAGTTTAGTAGTTACAAAATTGGGCCTAAAGCTTGGCATTTTTTTTCTGCACAAACTGAAGGTTAGATTTTTATAAGATAAAGAATTACATCCAGAGCTATTTCCCTTAGAGAAAACTTAATCTAAAATTGTAAAGAGCCCCTTCAGAGTAGACTCACACTACCTATGTTCAGAAAAGTGATAGGTTATGATCAAGCAAATAATTAAATAAATACAAAAGCACATTTGGTCGTCACTTGTACCTGCTATTTTGTTCTTCAATAAGGAAGAAATGCCTCGTAAAAGGAATTCTACTTTGAAACAAATTTATGTTTGCATAATCTTGTAGAAAAAAAGGTTTTTGTTTTTTTTTTTTGCAAGCAATCATTTGAAAAAGTTAACTTTGGATTTTGGAGATTATAATTTCATTACTATTATTATATTACATAAAAATA
>NW_011888784.1:21051264-21051709 GCF_000151845.1 Pteropus vampyrus | reverse complement strand
TTGAGAGAATGAAATAGATAAGGCATGGTGTCTCACATAGAAGTTGTATCTCCACTTAGTAGAGTCTGGAAGTCATTTGCTAGGTCTTTCTCTGCTACTGGCTACCCAATCACAGAACATCTATGGCTTTGAGATTTTCAGAGTCATGTAGTGGCTCTCATTTCTAATTGCATTATTAAAACATTAAAAGTAGGTCTTGGTTTGTATCCTATCTCCATTAATTATTTGTGTGTAACCTTAGAAATATTACTTAAATGTTAAGACTCAGTTTCTTCCTTTGTTAAATGTGGATGATAAAAGTAGATTGTCTATGACATTGAGTCATGGGATCATTTCCCAAATCTGGCACTTACCACCTGTATCTATGAAGAAGTTATTTAACTCCTGTGAGCTCCAGCTTTCTCATCTGTAAAAGAAAGCAATAAAAGTACTTATCTCTTAGGGT
>NW_011888784.1:21047140-21049434 GCF_000151845.1 Pteropus vampyrus | reverse complement strand
TACAAATTTTATACCTGATTTCTCTTTTAAACTGTCTTTTTAATCTAAAATGAAGTGTTAAAATTAGAATCTTAATCATATCTATTACTATACCTGATTGTTTAGATATAAAAACTTTTATGATACCTTAAATTGAGAACTATTGTAATTAAAACAAAAGGATTCTCAGTAGGTAACTTCATATTAAGTAAAAGTGACATGATAAAGGGGGTCAAATGTGTGGTGATAGGAGGAGACTAGATTTAGGGTATAGTAGAGTATATAGATGTTGTATTATGAAGATGTACAACTGACATTATTAACCAATGTCACTCTAATAAATTTAATTTTTTTAAAAAAGTGACTTTTGAGATTTTTGTAATTAAAGGTCTTTTATCTTCTATTTCTAAATTCGTATCTTTTTCCTCACTTCAGGAAGAAACTTCTTATAATCGTGGCCTTTACAATGCAGACGTATTAGACAAAATCTACAGAGTCTCAAGTGGTTCACTGCTGCAGTTGGTGCAACACCATAAAGAATAGCAAATACTGATAGACTCAATCAGTTCTACTGAAAGTGTGGTCCACAAACTGGCAGTCTCAACTGTCTACTGCTGGCCCACATTAAGATAAGGAGGTATCTCTAGAATGTAAATCAACTACATCATTAACCACATTTAAGTTTAATGGACAAGACTTTCTCAGCGAAAGAAGTACTATATTGATTCGCATTATTCACAAAGTTTGTGGATCAGCATTGGAAGATTACTGGTTTAAATTACACTTTCTTTGTTATGATCCAAAGCAGTTTTAGCAGTGCACAGGTTATAATTTTTCTTTCTTTTAGTTTTGTTTCTGGGTTTTAAACAAGGCGAATCAGTCAGAGTCCTAGCTGGAAACTAATGAATTAAAATGAGAAGGATTAAGTGAACCAACAAGAGACAGTAAAACCCCCAGGTCTATCAACAGTGGAGGAGCAACTGTTGATAACAACTCTTTGGCCTGAAAAGTCAAGGGAAGGAAGATCATCCTTCCTGTTGAGTACAAGGCCACAGAAAGACCATATGGTTTGGAATTGTGGCTATAGGCAAAGGAAAGAAGCCACTGACAACAGCATACCAGTAGGCAAGGGGTAGGAAAATAAATGTCTTTAATGTTCTCTGCTATGCTACAGGAGAATTTGGGGGATCATAGGTGATCACCTGTATCTCAAATATGTACTTTTTAGGAATGTACTTGGCAGGTGAAAGTTGGGTTTGAAACAAATATGATTTTAACATCTTAGTAAGTATAGAAAACACTACTAATTATCTCTCAACATTCTTTCTTCCCTTTTCCCTTTTGAAAATAGAAACACCATGTTTTAATTGGGCAAATGGCAACCCATATGGTTTTTAGTTTTTCTGGATGCCCTTGCTAATAAGTATTTCCATGTGGCTAAATGCCATCCAGTTGGATGTGAACTGAAGCAATACACATATAACTTTAGATTAATGTCCTTAAAAAAATTACTTTCCAGTTTCTCTTTCTTCTTGGAGTATGAGCAATTCCTCTCAAGCCATTAGAGAGAGTCAAGCAAGATAGTAGATTGCAGAGGGATCAGAGAGGAGAGTCAGAGCCTGAACAAGTAAGGATGGAATCCACACAGGGATAGAGCCTGGAGTGGAGTGTTAAAACTCAAGTAGGGAGAAGTAGGAATAATTTAGAACAGATGTCTGGCTCAAAGTGTCGAATCTCAAGCAGAATGAGAAGGGTGCTGATGCAGAGGTGAGGAAAGCCTAGAACAGAGTGTCAAAGCATGCACAGGATGAGGGAATAGCCATGTAAGAAGTGTGAGCAATGGTAGGAGCCCAGCCCAACTGTGGTGAAGGACATCTTCATGGAAGAGGATGTGGTAGCAGCTATGAGATATTGGTGACATATGGGAGATTTGATGAAGTAAGTAAATATATTAATAGTGGAGGCCAGATTTCTCACTGTCAGAGAATGTTTATACATATATAAAAAGGGAGAAAACTATAATAAATCTTGTTTTTATATTAGAATTTGAAGTGTCAAGTCAAACTCATGATTTTCAATAGATAGAGAAATAGGATAGACAGACAGACAGATAGATGATAGGTGAAAAAAGAAGTATTGAGAGATAAACGATAGTGTGTGTGTGTGTGTGTGTGTGTGTGTGTGTGTGTATTACAGTTCTATCCTCCCAGAAGGCCTAGGGGCAGTGACAGCTGAATACAATAGCTCAAAATAAATAAACACACCTATATTAATATCTTGATTTCTAAATATTATTCTCCACTCAAAAAGAAAAA
>NW_011888784.1:21046462-21047090 GCF_000151845.1 Pteropus vampyrus | reverse complement strand
CAGGATGAGGGAATAGCCATGTAAGAAGTGTGAGCAATGGTAGGAGCCCAGCCCAACTGTGGTGAAGGACATCTTCATGGAAGAGGATGTGGTAGCAGCTATGAGATATTGGTGACATATGGGAGATTTGATGAAGTAAGTAAATATATTAATAGTGGAGGCCAGATTTCTCACTGTCAGAGAATGTTTATACATATATAAAAAGGGAGAAAACTATAATAAATCTTGTTTTTATATTAGAATTTGAAGTGTCAAGTCAAACTCATGATTTTCAATAGATAGAGAAATAGGATAGACAGACAGACAGATAGATGATAGGTGAAAAAAGAAGTATTGAGAGATAAACGATAGTGTGTGTGTGTGTGTGTGTGTGTGTGTGTGTGTGTATTACAGTTCTATCCTCCCAGAAGGCCTAGGGGCAGTGACAGCTGAATACAATAGCTCAAAATAAATAAACACACCTATATTAATATCTTGATTTCTAAATATTATTCTCCACTCAAAAAGAAAAAAAAATGAGTGCTTTCGGGCTCTTTGGAGGAATGGCTGATGCCTGGCTTGAGGCAGGTAAAATATAAGAAGCTTAGAATGCCTTTTTGAATCAGAAAATAAGTAAGACCTTAAAAAA
>NW_011888784.1:21044496-21046412 GCF_000151845.1 Pteropus vampyrus | reverse complement strand
CATAAAGCATTCCAAACTCTGTGTGGCAATATTAAATATACATAAATATAACCTATTATTAACTATTTGGGAGAATGAAATAGATAGTAGATATGGACTAGTTTACAGTAAATGCATGATAAATATTAACTGTTATTATTAGCTTTTCTGTGATTATCTTAGGTATTCTTGAAAAATTTAAAAACCAGTACAAGATTCCATTTTAAAAAAATGACTTAACAAATACAATTTTAAAAGATGATAATTGAATTAAAACTCCACGTCAATCTATTTTCCTTTTAGAAAAAGAAGTGCAGCTCACTGACAACGTTAATTTAATTTTACATAAACATGCTCTTTGAGGCTGAAGCAAATCTGACTGGTTTTCAATGTGAAAATAAAATATAAAAACTGTTCTTGGAGTTATTTCTAAACCAAACTTGTCTCTAATCCTAATGTAACAGAAATGCGTACATAAATCGGATTCATCAAATGAATCTTCGGCTAACGACTGTTGAGAATGGTGTTAACATCACGTATAGTAATGTTATGTTTTCTAGGATTTGACATTTTCAGTGATCGAGAATTACTATATTTTGTAAATGGAAATATCACTACTAAAATCAGAATGCTATGAATAGAATAATG
This sequence comes from Pteropus vampyrus, assembly GCF_000151845.1. Taxonomy (NCBI): domain Eukaryota; kingdom Metazoa; phylum Chordata; class Mammalia; order Chiroptera; family Pteropodidae; genus Pteropus; species Pteropus vampyrus. The sequence continues at coordinate 21,045,785 of NW_011888784.1, read as the reverse complement.
TCATTTGTTTCCAAAGACTATCAATATGCTAGAGAGAAGTGAAAATAATAATAAAAGTGAGATATTTTGTGGCAAACTTTGAGGGTAAGATTAGGAATGTAATCTACGATTTATCTGGGGGTAAACACTGTAGCCGCAAGTGCCACTGGTGAGTATTCTTGGGGCAAATGGGAAATGGGATAAGGGTATATTAATGTCTAAATAAGATTTATAGTCCACATGAAACCTTGATGAAATTAGATTTTGTTTTCTCCTGTTCAACAATAATACAATAAAATTAAATTCTCATTATTTTTGAGAACTTATTAAATCCTATCTCTGTTTTCTAGTGTTTTATTTAAAAGAATGTGTCAATGTTTTCTATTTTCCTTCAGTAGGGGTGGTGCAGCATATTCCAAAAATGATTTTTCCTCTGAAAGAAAATCTTCAGTATCATATTTTATGGGACAAATTCTTCATATTTTTGTTATTACAAATTTTATACCTGATTTCTCTTTTAAACTGTCTTTTTAATCTAAAATGAAGTGTTAAAATTAGAATCTTAATCATATCTATTACTATACCTGATTGTTTAGATATAAAAACTTTTATGATACCTTAAATTGAGAACTATTGTAATTAAAACAAAAGGATTCTCAGTAGGTAACTTCATATTAAGTAAAAGTGACATGATAAAGGGGGTCAAATGTGTGGTGATAGGAGGAGACTAGATTTAGGGTATAGTAGAGTATATAGATGTTGTATTATGAAGATGTACAACTGACATTATTAACCAATGTCACTCTAATAAATTTAATTTTTTTAAAAAAGTGACTTTTGAGATTTTTGTAATTAAAGGTCTTTTATCTTCTATTTCTAAATTCGTATCTTTTTCCTCACTTCAGGAAGAAACTTCTTATAATCGTGGCCTTTACAATGCAGATGTATTAGACAAAATCTACAGAGTCTCAAGTGGTTCACTGCTGCAGTTGGTGCAACACCATAAAGAATAGCAAATACTGATAGACTCAATCAGTTCTACTGAAAGTGTGGTCCACAAACTGGCAGTCTCAACTGTCTACTGCTGGCCCACATTAAGATAAGGAGGTATCTCTAGAATGTAAATCAACTACATCGTTAACCACATTTAAGTTTAATGGACAAGACTTTCTCAGCGAAAGAAGTACTATATTGATTCGCATTATTCACAAAGTTTGTGGATCAGCATTGGAAGATTACTGGTTTAAATTACACTTTCTTTGTTATGATCCAAAGCAGTTTTAGCAGTGCACAGGTTATAATTTTTCTTT
>NW_011888784.1:21042997-21044446 GCF_000151845.1 Pteropus vampyrus | reverse complement strand
TTAGCATAAATGCAAAAATACATAAGTGATATCGAATAAAGTCTGATGAGTCCAAATTGTAATAATAAATGTATAAATAAATAAATAAACTGAAAGTATGATGAGTTACAAGATATTCCTACAATTCCAAGCACTTCCTTATAAAATACTTATTTATAGAGGAACAAAATAATCTAAAATAGTATCAATTAAGTTATCAAAGTGAATATTGTCATCTATAAAACAAATTAAAATTGAGTGCTAATAGAATGCAAGGTAAAGAGCACAGCATCTCTTCTATAACATTTCTACCAAACATATGTAACCTGCATATAATCACAAGAAAATATCAGACAAAAACAAATTAATGGATATTTTAGATGATTAATGTGGCATGATGTCAGCCACTTAAACTGAAATGGTTCTGTGGGGGAAAGTAAAGTTTGTATTCTACTTCTAATATTTCTATGAGTTTTAGATTGTTTCAAAGTAAAATAAAATTGTTTTAACAACAAAAATACAGAACTGAATAAGTGAAGATGGGGAATTTATATGTGTTAGAAACAATATAATTTTAAGGAAAAGATGAAAAGAGGAAGATTAGTACTGATTCAGAAACAATTTCTTGTTGGAGAACAAAAATGAAGAACAGAGGAATGTTTTTTGATCTTTATCACCATTTAGATAGAGAATATTGAGAGTAATAGAAATACTGAGGACATAAATTTTAATATATTAAAAATGTATTCTCTTTTGGAGAATTTCAAGGGTCTGAGCAAATTTCTGAAATGCTTTTCATAATATATTTCTGTATACAGATTATGTAAAGAAAGTGGATCTAATTGAATAAATACTCTCTAAGGTTGCCTCCAGTTCTATTCTTTATTTTATTCTGAAGGGAATAGAAGTTCTGCCACAGTGGGATCCTGACTACGTTGATTTGCATCTGCTTGTCAAATATTACATTCAATCTGGAAGTTCCTAGATAGTACAAAAAAAAATGTAATCTTGGCAATTGTGCTATGACACCTGAATGAAAATATGTCTTGAACAAGATTTTAGTATATATCATATATTTTATTTATTCATTTTTTTTGTTTCCTATGTTTGCTTTGTCTGATGCTAACATAATTTTTCTTGTCAAAGGAATGCTAATAATGTTTACATGTATGTTTGTTTATTACTTTTATTATGGAGTTATACTTAGGCATAAGTTTATAATAATATTGAACACATAAAATATTTAGGAAGACATCTATTAAAATTTTGACCATAGGAAAATGATAAATGATAGATAGGTAGGTAGATATCCATATACTGGATCTCTATATAGCAAGGTCTCTATCTAGATATCTATATAATGGTAAATGAAGTATAATAATCTTATTCTCACAGGTTGGCAAAAGAGAAAGAGCTAAATCTGGAGTTAATAACTTATATGCAACTGTGCTCCAAGTATTTTTCAGAGTC
>NW_011888784.1:21035646-21042947 GCF_000151845.1 Pteropus vampyrus | reverse complement strand
TATTCTACTTCTAATATTTCTATGAGTTTTAGATTGTTTCAAAGTAAAATAAAATTGTTTTAACAACAAAAATACAGAACTGAATAAGTGAAGATGGGGAATTTATATGTGTTAGAAACAATATAATTTTAAGGAAAAGATGAAAAGAGGAAGATTAGTACTGATTCAGAAAAAATTTCTTGTTGGAGAACAAAAATGAAGAACAGAGGAATGTTTTTTGATCTTTTTCACCATTTAGATAGAGAATATTGAGAGTAATAGAAATACTGAGGACATAAATTTTAATATATTAAAAATGTATTCTCTTTTGGAGAATTTCAAGGGTCTGAGCAAATTTCTGAAATGCTTTTCATAATATATTTCTGTATACAGATTATGTAAAGAAAGTGGATCTAATTGAATAAATACTCTCTAAGGTTGCCTCCAGTTCTATTCTTTATTTTATTCTGAAGGGAATAGAAGTTCTGCCACAGTGGGATCCTGACTACGTTGATTTGCATCTGCTTGTCAAATATTACATTCAATCTGGAAGTTCCTAGATAGTACAAAAAAAAATGTAATCTTGGCAATTGTGCTATGACACCTGAATGAAAATATGTCTTGAACAAGATTTTAGTATATATCATATATTTTATTTATTCATTTTTTTTGTTTCCTATGTTTGCTTTGTCTGATGCTAACATAATTTTTCTTGTCAAAGGAATGCTAATAATGTTTACATGTATGTTCGTTTATTACTTTTATTATGGAGTTATACTTAGGCATAAGTTTATAATAATATTGAACACATAAAATATTTAGGAAGACATCTATTAAAATTTTGACCATAGGAAAATGATAAATGATAGATAGGTAGGTAGATATCCATATACTGGATCTCTATATAGCAAGGTCTCTATCTAGATATCTATATAATGGTAAATGAAGTATAATAATCTTATTCTCACAGGTTGGCAAAAGAGAAAGAGCTAAATCTGGAGTTAATAACTTATATGCAACTGTGCTCCAAGTATTTTTCAGAGTCCATCGCTTTTACACTCAGCTAATTCCCACATCCCTCAGGTCAGAAATTGATGAACTCTATTTAAGGAAAAATAGTAGTAGGAAGATAAATGAACTTCCCAGCTACCCGAGGCTTTACTAGTCTGTTGCAGTCTTGAAATGCTAGATAATGTTAGGACCTCATGGCATTAGATTGATAAGGATAGTATAAGGTCAGCTCGAAAGAGCTGACAAAATGGATAAAAGAGTGCTCGACTATATTTGAAGAGCAAGATCCTTTTGAGAAAAAATATGAAGCTCCTTAATAGTTAGAAATTTCTATCTCATTTTAAAGTTAGAATTCAAATCAGCAAAAGAAGATCTTATACAATAATTCAAAAATAGAAAATGTGAGGGATAATATATTAGACAAAATTTGTACACAAATCAGCACCTCAGCAGGAAGGATTCATGAAGCACTTAAAATTATTTTCTAGCTTTTAAAGCAAGTTGTAAACTACAAGAACACTGAAAAGGAAGAGGTTGGTAGGGGAGAGGACTGGTTAAGCTAAAAGAGACATTTTCCTGTTAGCTTGCCTCCTCACATTGAGACCAAGAATTTTGGATCTGAGTCAATGCTGGAATCAGAAAAATAGGTTCTAAGAAGCCTCTTCCACATCTCTCCTGGTATCTTTTCCCTAATGTCTATGTTTTCCAAAAATAACATTCATAGCATTTTTTTCTCCATTGTAGAACAAGCTTATGATCCTTCTTCATTGAAGCAATTTTGGTGGGAAGTCTGGGGATGGCGAGCTGCCCTGGGGGTGGACTCTTCATAGCTGAATGGGTGAATTCGTTCTGGTTCTTGAACCTACATATACTATTTATCCAGGGTCTTTTGTGACAATGGTAACTACCTTAAAGAAGTATAACAGGCCTATAACCCCACCATTTTTTTTCCTGCTCTAAATCTAAATAGGAATGGATGATAACTTACTGGGATAAATATTTTTCCTCTTTAACTCCCTAATATTTTAGATTCTGATTGTTACTAAATAGTAATATACCCATTGGCCAGGATAAATAAAAAAGAGTTGCCAGAACAGATGAAAAAGAGTTATCTTGCAGTGTTCTCAGTTCATGTGATAGTTAGAATATATCTTATAGGCAATAAACTTTATGCAGCCAAATAGAATTCTGGGGGGAATATGGTTACCATATTTTAAAGAATCACTATATCTTTTTTGTAGGTACAAGGAAGTTCCCATTAAAGCAGTCATTTATTTCAAAACATAAATTTTGAAAAATAATAGCTAGATGGACAAAGAACTAAAAGTAAATGGGATGAAATGAATAAAAAGCAAAATGGGTGCTGACTCATAAAAATAACATCTGAGTGATGAGAACTGTTAAGGAAGTTAGGGTTTATTTTTGAATGAATTTATGAAAATCCTATCATGAAGTTGGAAAAGGAAAGGAGACTTTTAAAGGATGCTGTGTAATGAATTGCCTTAGGCTTTTCAGTGCTGATGGAATAAGTTAATTATATGTAACATAATTTTCTTTCCAAATATTAGGGATATAAAAAGTCTTAATAAATATTGAGCTCTAAAAGTTACTGTAGGATTATAACTCTTGTAATCAATGTTTAGGAAGCAAATAATCAGAGCTTTAATTTATGTGCACGACAATAATCCTAATATGGATCATTATGGATTATTACAGATTAGCACTTTATGAATGCAATATGCTTTCCTTTTTCCAAACTAATTTGATTTTCATTATCTCATCTAATAACCACTAAACTTTTGTGTAACCAGGGTGAATGTATTGGCATCATTATCATATTAGTTACCTAGATTAAGAAATTTAAGCATAGAGAGATTATGCAATGTACCTGAAGTCATAAAAATGGTAGTTTAGTTTGCGATCCTAAATTTCTGCCTTTTAGCTGTGCTCTTTTTTTCTGCTATGTCATGCTGCTCATTTTTTAAAAAGGAAATCTAATGAGATTTCCATGTTGTTTGAATCAGGTAAATTAGAAATTAGTTTTATAATTCTTTTGTTTTTAACCCTTTTGCTTAGAAACATTTTTATTAATAAAAGGTAAATATAGAGTTTCATGATCTTTCAAACACTTTTTAAAGTTGGTAACCAAAACATAAAACCAAAAACCTGAGTAAAAATAGAACATTATTTACTGTGTATTTTACAAATATCTTGTATATCTATTTCTATTAAAATATTTATTTTAATGATGTTTATTATAAACATGATAGATGTAAAAACTTAAATCAAAACAACAATGTGAAACAAAAATTAAATTTACTTCCCATTTCACTCGTTTTCTCTGCTGTTCTTAAGAAGTAACCAGAGTTATTCAGTTCTATCAAGTTTTCTAGAAAATTTTTCTGTACATGTACACATACAGAAATATTCACTGACAGCCATTTTTATGTCTACTTAAAGAAGTTATTTATGTAGATAGTTTTATATTGTGCATATTTTTGGCACCTTAATTTTGTTTAATCCACTATAGGACAGTTTTCATTAAATAACTTTCACATCTGGCTTTCAGAACAACTCCTTCTTTAGTTTTTCTTCAACATCTTTAGGTGTTCCATTTCCGATTATTTAATAATTCTTCTTAGCCTATAAATTTTGGAGTTAATATTGAATAAGTGCTGGGTTCAAATTCTTAAATCACTTCTCTCCTCAATCTAAACTCATTCTCTAGGTGACAGCCTGCAGTTCCTTGGCTTTAAATGTAATTCATAGAATGATTATTCCCAAATTACTATCTTCAGACCTGATATTTCCCTTGAACTCTTGATTCATAAAATGCCATGAATTAGGTGAAGTCTCCCTTTTCAGATCTAAATGGACTCTCTAACTGAACATATTCAAAACCAAATTCTTGATTCTCATTCTCAAACCTGGTCATATTAGAATTCATAATAAATGGCAACTCTAATCTTCCAGTAGTTCAAACCAAAAAACCTTGGCAAACTTTGGCACAAAAACCCTTAACTCCTCCCTTTCTCACACCTCGTAGCCAATTCATGAGTGAATTCTTTCTGTTCTACTTTCAAAATATACCTAGGATTTGACATCTTCTTACTGTCTCCACTTTCCTTCCTTTGGTCCCAGGAAATGTCATATTTCTACCCTCCATTAGGTAATAGATTTCTAACTGTTTTTCTTGATTCCACCCTAGATTATACCATAAATTGTTTTTAGGCAGAGCATTGTGACCTAATTCAAGCTCATTATCTCGTGGAGAGTAAGAAGAGTTAGGCCACAGTAAAGACTCAGCTTTTTTTCTGCCTCTCCTGAAGACAGGCAAGATAACAAGATGAGGGACGATGGAGATCAAATAAGCAAATTTCAAGGTCTTCCTGTGTCTGTGGTTGGGCTTTGGCTGTTTCCTAAGGAGTATCTCCTATTGCCAGCCAATTAGCAGAAAAATCTATGAGAAGCATAATCTCTTTCCTGGATCATTTAAGGAAACATCATTCTAGTTTGAAGATTACAGATTATTTAGGCTCTAGTGTAAAGTTTGAGAACATAGGCATTTAATCCACTTACTTCTTTTGTTCAGTTATTGAAATTAACTGAGTAAAACTCTGCATGATCTTCCTAATAGGAACAAATTCTAGTAGGCTCCATTGCCATTATCTTCAAAGTATTTGTGCTCCAGCTCTAAGATGTCTTCCATTATAGAGTCCTTTGCAGATTGTAGAGCTTTTTCACATCCTTTATGATAGTTTACTTATTTGCTCTTTCAATTACATTTATGTATGATTGCTTAGGATCTCTGGAGAACTTTGCTTGTTTCTTGAGATACATTAAAAACGAGACAGTTCCAGGTTCTGTCTTCACTGAGCTCGCATTTTCACTTGCTTAACTTAACCTTTACTTTCCCCCATTACACAACTCTTGAATGAACTAATTTTTAAATGTCTTCTGTATTTTCTTTCCTGACCGATTTTCCTGTTGCCATTTTCTCTACTTAGAATAACTTTCCCAACCCTTGCTTGTCAAAATCTTACCTATCCTCAAAGGTCAAGATTAATCCTTTTTTGACATTCCTTCCTGATTTTCCTAGCTGGGAATATGTTCTCTGTCCTGTGAACTCAAATATGGCCAACATATGCACCTCTTTTTTACTTTACTTTTTCTACCTTGTAAAATGATGATAAGAGTTTATTTCCAGCTTGCTTATTATATTATGTGCATCTTCAAGGCAGGAAATTTATCTTATTCATTTTTGCATTTCCTGTCTGCAACATTTACCTGGCATTTACTATCAATAGCCTAGATTAAAACTGGAAACTTATTTACTTCACTGAATGTATATGTTGCCTTTTCCCCCGGTACATTATAAAGAGATATTTGTCTCAGATAAATTTTTAATAAGACATTTCTTTCTTTCTAAATTTACCTTCTTACACCTTCAGTCTCCCAATTAAAGTAAATCGAAGAAGTCAAAGGGAAGATGGCAGACTAGGTAAAAGCAGGGCTTGTCTCCTCCCAGGACAGCATTGAAATTACAACCAAATTATAAAATAACCAAAGTGGAGAATCACCTGAAGTCCAGCTGATCATAACACCTACATCTGATAATATAAAGGAGCCACATCAAAGCTGATAGGAGGGGCAAAGTCACGAATCGGACTGGACCCGTACCCGCGGGTGATGGAGGATCACTGGGAGGGAGAGCAAGGCTGCAGAGGCTCTCCTGAAGGAGAGGGGGTCCTGGTCTCATCTGGGGGCTCCCCAGCCCAGGGTCCCAGCCAAGGGAAGAAGAGATTCCAATAATTCCAACTGTAGAAACTAGAGGTGATTCTGGCCGCCTAGGTGAGACGGTAGGCGACTGAGCCCCTAGATGTCCCTTTGAAGGACCTGCATAAAGGCTTTCTGACCTGTGGACCCAGGACACTGGCAGTGGGTCAAAGGCTCACGCAGAATTCACTCTGAAAAAGTATCCATTACCTGGCATCAGAACAAGGGCTGGAAAGGCAACCACCATTGTGCCTTAGTCTGGCTCCCCTACAGGGTAACCACTCCACAGACCACGCCAGCTTGATTGTGCAGACCCCTCTTACAGAGAGGGGAAGCGCTGGTCTGAGGGGATCAACCTGCAGATTGCCGGGGAAAGTTGTTCCTGGATTGCTGCCAAGCCCTGATTCCAGTGATTCAGAGCCAATTATTCACAGTGGGGCAGCCATCTTTGTGAATGCGTTTCTAATCCCAGCAACAGCGGCCAGCACTGTGAGCCACATTTACATTCCCAGTGGGCAACCAGTGCTGTGAGCCCCATTTCAGAGATAGGGTCGGGCAGATCACTGCTGCTTACACAAACTTGGGCAGATATTGGGGACCTGTGAGCCAGTCTCAGACAGCAGCTGATCTTGCTGTGATCTGGGTCTTCTGCGGGAACTCACAACAGAAACCAAATTTGCAGCAAGACTGAGACTATATTGATCTGGTTGCCATTGTGTCTCAGAGACCCCACCCCACCCTACGCACAAAATATCCCAGGTGGCCCATTGACAGTGAACTGACACAGTCCTGTCCTTTCCCTCCCCTGATCTAATCCACACAGGCAACAAGCTTTGGCTGGCACAGGGTGGTCACTCCACGGAAATCAATGGCAAGCAAAACTTCGCTGCCTGTAAGAGTTACAATATTGTGTCCAGGGAGCACAGGAGTCTGTGGGAACACCCCCGACGGCAGCTGGTCTCACTGTGATCTGGGTCTACAGCAGGAACGCATGCTCAGGCACAGAAGTTGCAGCAAGACTGAGGATGTATTGGCTGAACGGACATTGTAGCCTTGAGATACCACTTCTCCCAAGCCACAAAGGGCCTGCAGCCCATTGACAAGCAGCCTCTTGTGCCCTGCTTGGCTCTGGGGTTGAGCAGTTAGCATAGGCAACAGACCTTGGCTAGCGCAGTGAGTGCATTTCAAAGAAAACAGTTTTGGACAGACCACTGCTGCCTGTACGAACTGCAATATCTCTTAAGGGGATTTCAGGGGTCTGTATTGACCTGACGGTCCTTAACTCCCTGAGCTCCAGCCCCATCCAGTACACAAAGTGCCCACTGCACATTGATAGGCAGCTACCCTCTGGGGTAGTGCATTTAGGCCCAAGGTGGGCAGCAGTTGACCTTGCTATGAGTGGAAACTTATACAGCGAGCCACAGAGACAGCATGGGCGCATAAACTGACACTGCAGTGGCAAGGGGAAACTTACTCACTAGACCCAGGAGACTCCCTGTGCCACTCAACACACATATCACCCGGAGGCTCATCCA
>NW_011888784.1:21034548-21035171 GCF_000151845.1 Pteropus vampyrus | reverse complement strand
TACCTCCAGAGCTCTCAACACAAGGGTTCAGAGAGAGTGCGCCACTGGGCCACACAGGACACTTTCCACATTAGGCCATCTGGTCAAGGCTGAGAGATGAAAAGAACACAGAGAGGCTAATAAAATGAGAAAACAAAGAAACGTGCCACACATGAAACAACAAGAGAAAACTCCAGAAAATAAGCTAAACGAAATGGAGGTAAGCAACCTACCAGAGTCAGAGTTCAAAATAATAGTTATAAGGATGCTCAACAAACTTATGGGGAGAATGGATGAGCACAATGAGAGGATAACAAAGGACATAGAAACCATAAAAAAGAACCAGACAGAAATGGGGAATATAATAATGGAAATGAAGAATATGCTAGAAGGATTCGACAGTAGATTGAATGAAGCAGAAGACCGAATCAGTGAATTGGAAGACAAGGTAGCTGAATATACCCAATCAGAACAACAAAAAGAAAAAAGAATTTAAAAAAATGAGGATAATTTAAGAGACCTCTGGGACAACATGAAGTGTAAAAGACTTAGGGTAACTGAATGGATAAGAAAACAAGACCCATACATATGCTGTCTACAAGAGACCCACTTCACTGACACTCACTCACTGAAAGTAAATGGAT
>NW_011888784.1:21030570-21034498 GCF_000151845.1 Pteropus vampyrus | reverse complement strand
TAGGGTAACTGAATGGATAAGAAAACAAGACCCATACATATGCTGTCTACAAGAGACCCACTTCACTGACACTCACTCACTGAAAGTAAATGGATGGAAAAATATATTTCACACAAACAGAAACAAAAAAAAGCCAGGGTAGCAATACTTATATCAGATAAGATAGACTTTAAAACAAAGGCTATAATAAGAGATAAAAAAGGTCATTACATAATAATAAAGGGATCGATCAATCAAGAGGACATAACCCTAGTAAACATATATGCACCCAACATAAGAGCACCTACATACATAAAGCAATTATTGACCAACATAAAAAGAGAGATGAATAGTAAGACACTCATAGTAGGAGACTTTAATACCCCATTGACACCAATGGACAGATGTTTCAGGCAAAGAATCAACAAGGAAACAATATGCCTAAAAGACACACTAGACCAGATGGATTTAATGGATATTTTCAGAGCATTTTACCCCAAAGCAACAAAATATACATTCTCAAGTGCACATGGAACATTTTCAAGGATAGATCACATGTTAGAACACAAATCAAGTGTCAATAAATTTAAGAAGATTGAAATCCTATCAACCATCTTCTCTGATCATAATGGTATAAAACTAGATATCAACTACAAGAAAAAAACTGGAAAATACACAAACACATGGAGGCTAAATACCACACTACTAAACAATGAATGGGTTATTAATTAAATCAAGGAAGAAATCAAAAGATACCTAGAGACAAATGAAAATAAAAACAAGAGGAGTATGTGGTAAGCAATCTCATACTCGCCATAGTAGGTATGAAAACATTTTCCTTGTAAATAGTATGCCCAGGATTGTAGTAACCATGAAATAACTCTCAAAATGAGTTCTACCTATATTTATCTCGAATATTATTTGTAATTATTCCACACGCACTACCAAAGGCTTTGTAGAAAACACAATTATACAGAATCCTAAGGCAAATTTGCCTCTTAAATTACAGGGGTATTATAATAATAGATTAATAGTTTTTTAAATTACTGGCATTAAAATAAGTTATTTGCCTAGATTCAAATTCGGGAATACTAAATCCTTTAAATATATCTGTTTCATTTATTAAATCAATGTATTTTGCTCTCATTCTCACCTGTCTTTTCATGCTATTGAGCTGATTATTTTTTTTAAATCTTTTTTTTTAATAGAAATCTTATAGCTGACCCAATAGGGAGCCTCTCTGCTTGGTCCCACGCATAGATAGTCTATTGAAAAGGAAGATAGTTGCTTCTTTACAAATCTGTGAGGTCACCTCTGGAGTTTAACCCTCTGAGTATCAAGCAGTGTCATGCTTCTATGCATTACATTTTGGTTTTACTGTAATGAAGCAGACAGAATCCCCAGAGAATTCTATGATAGACCCTCACGAGGTGGACTCAGACTGATGCTAATCAATAAGGAGCCTAATTCAGAGAATATCTGGAAATATATATTATTTTCTGAACTGAATTGTAGAAATTAAGTTAGCTGGAGATTCATTGTGTTTTTTTCCCTTGCTCTGAAAGTTCAAATGTATTTGGAATGTATTAGGAACAAAACTATGCAAAGAGACCCTAAACTAATGCTTTCACAGAATAGCTAATCATTATCAATGCCAATAGGAATTTTATAAATTGGCTTTTCAGAAAACAAGGACTGCCTGGAGTGAGTTGCCAAGAACTCTATGATAATTGCAATTTCCTGTGCATATTCCAGTACACCATGTTATCATATGTCAGACCATCAATCAATCAATCAATCAAGCGAGCGAGCAATCAATCAATTTCCCTTTTTAAATTCCCAGGCCTATGAGTAATTATCATTAATCCATCAAAAAAATTGCCAGGTTATTTTAATAATATTATTTACCATTGAGAATAATTTTGATATTTTTAATTAATTATAAGGAATTTTAAACTAAAATGCTGGGTCCTAGTCATGAATCCAGATGACAGCTTTGCCACGAGATTCCAAAAATAGTTCCATTTTAAAAAATCAGTATTAAAGAAAACCGAAGATTGTATCATCATCAACAACAAAAAGATTGTAACAATTATTCCCAGGTTATACTCTTAAGCAGTTGTAATATTTTTATTAATGTAAACCCTCAGATTTCTTTATTTCTATGGTTTCCATGGAGTGATTCCAGGCAGCATTTTATGTTTCCGTATTTACCTAAATCCAAAACTCTGTGTTATCTCAGTCGCTCAGGGAATTATAGTTTTTCCCCTGAAAGAGAGAAGTCTTTTGTACTGAGTGGTTGCCCGTAACTTTTAGGATAGCAAAAAGCTGTCTCAAAAGTGTTGATTCAGAACTTTTAGCATGTTGGTTTTTGTTTGAAAAACTAAAAAAAAAGCAACACAAAAAAACAAAACAAACAAACAAACAAAAATGCCAGTTAAATCAGGGTGAAGCTATCAAATGATCCAAAATCCCAATATCAAAATACCTTATATAAGCATCTCTCTTCTTGTAATGTTTGTTTTCCCAACAAGCATTCTTCCTTTTTCCAAGGCGACATAGAGACTTTTCTGTGACACATCGATTACAAAATTGATCATCTCCACACTGGGATATATTTTTGAGTTTAATGGAGCACTATTAATAATTATAGCAAAAAAGCAGGTATAAACTGGGATTGTTGTGGTAACGAGGACAGAAGTCCCCTCAACCTTTGGAGAAGAACCTCTCTTCCATTGCCCTTTCTTTCTTATTCTCTAATCCCCAGTAATGCCCTTGTTCAATTTCTTCCTTACCCTGGTTCTTCGGCTTTTCCTTCAATTAAAATAACCTGAGTTATAGCTTTCTTATTACCTTCATGAAAGTGAACTAGTGAGGCTGTTCGACCTTTCTCCAAAAATTTCTGACCATTTACTTTCTTTTATCTGGTTAAATATTAAAAGCTTTGTTATTTATTTTAATTTTGCCAGTGATTGGGCATCCAATCTGAACAAGTTTAATCTCTGCCTTAAGGCACTCATGAGGCAGGTTAAAAACACCGCCCCCCGCAACAAAACCCCATAATTCCATGTAATAAGTGAGAAAATAGGTTAAAATACTATGCAATGGAAATGAGAGGAAAGCAAGTAATTTTAATTGCAGAGGCCAAGAGTGCCTTTCTAGAGAAGATGACTTCTATTTGATTAAAGATGAGTGAGAACTGGCCAGAAAGAGGGCCAATTTAAACAGTAGAAATAAATATTGTGTAAAGTTACTAATGCTGGAGAGAGCAAAGCTGTTTAAAGTTACTAATGCTGGAGAGAGCAAAGCTGTTTCTGCAATTTGGTCCAGTGATCATGTCAAGTTTGTTAAGAAAATTGTTCTAATATTCTATTGGATCCCTTCCTAATATCAGGTGGTGCTGTAACATATTAGAATGATAGCCCTGTCGTTACTGCCAAGGAAATAATTGACTGGAATATGAATCACAACCTTTATGCCAAAGGCTGACCAAAATGACTTAAATATTTTTCTCCTAAATTATAAGCTATACTCTTCCAAATAAAGGCAAAGTACTAAAGACAAACAAAAAACTCTCTAATTTGTCTTCATAATAATGATGATGACGATGACTGAGTCAGTTTATCTGCAGTAGTTAAATGTGATGGTGCTGGGGATAGGTTACCTGGGTTTGAAACCTAATTCTACCTCACATTGTTCTGTGACTTTGATCAAGTTAATTAAGGCCTGCATGCCTCAATTTCCTTACCTGTAAAATGGAGAATGAAAATAGCTTTTTTATATTGTAGTAGTATGGATTAAATGAGTTAATACCTTAAAATCTTCAGGAACTGTACCTGTTACACATTAAGTAAATAACTAAAGTTATTAAATAAATAACTAAATAACTAAGAGTTATGATGAAGAGTGACATCAAATGTTTAATAACTTTTGTGTAGTACTGGATGAA
>NW_011888784.1:21023618-21030520 GCF_000151845.1 Pteropus vampyrus | reverse complement strand
GTGCCTTTCTAGAGAAGATGACTTCTATTTGATTAAAGATGAGTGAGAACTGGCCAGAAAGAGGGCCAATTTAAACAGTAGAAATAAATATTGTGTAAAGTTACTAATGCTGGAGAGAGCAAAGCTGTTTAAAGTTACTAATGCTGGAGAGAGCAAAGCTGTTTCTGCAATTTGGTCCAGTGATCATGTCAAGTTTGTTAAGAAAATTGTTCTAATATTCTATTGGATCCCTTCCTAATATCAGGTGGTGCTGTAACATATTAGAATGATAGCTCTGTCGTTACTGCCAAGGAAATAATTGACTGGAATATGAATCACAACCTTTATGCCAAAGGCTGACCAAAATGACTTAAATATTTTTCTCCTAAATTATAAGCTATACTCTTCCAAATAAAGGCAAAGTACCAAAGACAAACAAAAAACTCTCTAATTTGTCTTCATAATAATGATGATGACGATGACTGAGTCAGTTTATCTGCAGTAGTTAAATGTGATGGTGCTGGGGATAGGTTACCTGGGTTTGAAACCTAATTCTACCTCACATTGTTCTGTGACTTTGATCAAGTTAATTAAGGCCTGCATGCCTCAATTTCCTTACCTGTAAAATGGAGAATGAAAATAGCTTTTTTATATTGTAGTAGTATGGATTAAATGAGTTAATACCTTAAAATCTTCAGGAACTGTACCTGTTACACATTAAGTAAATAACTAAAGTTATTAAATAAATAACTAAATAACTAAGAGTTATGATGAAGAGTGACATCAAATGTTTAATAACTTTTGTGTAGTACTGGATGAATTTTAGCCTGTATAATTAATTTATTAATGATGATGATGATGATGATGATGATGGCAGTACCATTTACTGGGTGATTTCTATTACCAAATACTATTGGAACATGTCATATGTCTGACATTGAATTTTCCCATAATAATACTCTAAGAAAAGGACTTGGGTATAAATATTTTATTTAGGAGATGATCAAGGAAGCACAAGAGATGAATAAGAGAAAGCAATAAAGAGAAGAGGAAAAGGCCCATAACATATGAAAATGAGTGGTTATCATTCTAAGTTCAGTCCTGCTCAGGACTCTGAAAAGCCTAATTGGACATATCTCAGAGTTGTCTCCGACACCCACCCAGAATTTGGAAGCTAGGGTATTTAGCCACCAACTCTTACTCCACAATGGTTGCAAGTTACCTCTGGGACCGTATACTTCTTGGCAATTTTGCAATGAAAAGGTCAACAATATCAAATTAGACTCGACTGGAGTTTACAACAGCCTTAAGGCACAATTTATCCAGTCTCCAAGAAAAGGAAATATTTTTATCATAAAGTAGAGGTATTATGTATAGAACATCTTGAAACTCAAGCAATTCTAAGTAAGTGTTTTAATTAGCTTCCAAACTAAGCAGCTCCACATAGGTAAAATATTGAGCAAGTACCCAGAAAATATTAGCTTTACTTGTATTAGAGAACAGAACAGATATGGAAGCAGTCAATCTATAGCAACATTATACCTTTGTCCTAAACTCCATATAGCCCACATAGTCCTTTGTCTGTAGTAGCTATTTGTCTAAAGCTCTTTTAAAGGGATGATCACTTTCAAACGGGTCCCATCCATCCTTGGTTTGGGGGTTCTTTTTTGTTTTTGTTGTAATTTTTGTTGCCTTATCTTTTCTAACAGACTGTGAGCTACTCTAGTGGAAAAATTATGTTCCTTATGTTGCCAACGCAGAATTTAGCATGTGCCTGGCATGATTATTTAAATCAGGAAGAAAATAAGGAACAGAACAGCATATAGAGCAAAAGATAAATAGTACTTTAAAATAATGTCTTATACTTATTGAATGTTTAACATATATTGAGTACTTTATATTTATTTTCTAATATCATATTAATCATTCTATTATGCAAGCTTTATTAGTTCCATTATATAGGTTAGATTATTGAGGCTTGAGTAGGATAAATAATTCACTCATGTATTCACAAGTAGAAAACAGTAGAACTAGAACTGAAAATTGTATATATTTCCTTTAAAAAATTCAAACATTCATCTAAAACTTGATGCTGCCTCTAAGGAAAGGGAAGAGAGAATAAAAGATGAGTAAGGCAGGGCAGAAAGGAAAAGAAGGAAGAAAGAAAGAGAAGAAAAGATGTGTGGAAGTAAAGATAGAGAGGGGGAAAGATTAAAGAATCAATTCTGAACCTACCTACGGAGGCGTCAAGGCAATGTTTGAAACTCTTATGTGAGAAGCTGCCATAGACTTTATTGATGCTTTTTGCGCATGAACTAAAATGTTCTAAGATGAAATCATGTAGAAATGAGAGGAATAGTTTCCTGAATTGTCTTGGAGTTATTTAGCGTAGAGGAGTTTTGTGTTTTATTTCTGAGATAGAATGCGATTTCTATATTTGAAACAATTAAAATTAGAATTACATGTTCATTTAATTAATCTAGGACTGTGGCATCGGAGAACTAACCAACGAAAGGATTAGAATAGAAATAATTTCAGATTTTTATCTCTGATAGTTTAGTGTCAGGATCGTTTTGGTAAGTTTCTAGATTTAGGACAAAGATTGAGAGTAATGATTCAGATTTAGAACAAAGTGTTGCAAGTGCTTAATTCATTTCCAAAGTCTAATTGTGCCATTTCACATTGTTTTCTGTCATAGCATGATTTATTGTTTTAATTTTCAATACAAATTTTAGGATTTTCAGGAAAGGATCTTCAGCAAGACCTACATTTGGGATTTGTTTCCCTCCTAACTTTACTGTGACTTGAGGATATTCAGTTTATCGAAGAGAAAAAGCAAAGACAATGTTTTCCAGAGTGGATAACAGTTTCAAATGTCATCATAGCTTTAATACATTTATGAAAACTGTATGTGACCACTGTCTGAGATAATTTGGAGAGTGTAAGACTTTTACTTTTTAGAAATTCTTTTGACTTAGAAATAAAATACTTGTAAAGTCTGGTATATTTGCAAACAATTCTTGAGATATCGAATTTTCTCACAATAAAGATCAGACATTAAGAAATGGTTTCTACTCATCACTGCAGTAAAAACACTATATAAATTCTTATAATGAGAGTAAGGAAAAACAAGTATAAAAAGATGTAGAAGAATAGAGAAATACATAGGTAAATATGTAAAGTGGCTTTTTGGAGATAACTTTACTCATTTAAAAGAAGGCAATTAAAGAGAGTGACAGGATTTTGTTAATGAACTCAGCAATTATGCAAGCTATTTACATTTATTCATTTTATAAGCATTTATTGGGTGTCTACTAGAGGAAAGACAGGGAATGTGAAGGCAGTCATTATGTAATCTTGTATAATCTAGTACAAAAGAAGAGTTTAGAAAAGTCATGAGACTTCCTTAAAATCATATATTGAGTGAATAATGAAGCATGTTCAAATGTTTTCTTATTTCAAGTTTACTTTTCTAACCCCACTTTTATAATTTTTCATTTAAAAGATATTCCATGGATGTTTGCCAATCAATTCAAAAGATCTGCCTCTCTATAACAACGGCGATTAATGAGGTCAACTATTGGCAATAAAGGTGATTTCAGTGAATCTGTTCAGTTCTGTTGATAGTTTTTATGTACTCTATTTTCCCCAACCTTAGTAGTGTTTATAAATAATAACATGGGAGCTATGAAACCTTCAAACAATAGTTAACAATTAGCTTTAAAATGTTCTTAGAAACTATACTGAGGTGCGGCAAGGGCACAAACAGTGAAGGAAGAAATAAGGACTAAAATTTTAAAATATGATGCAAGAACTATGGAAACATTTTTCTCTGCTTTTAGCTTTAGTGAGAACTCATAAGTGAAAATAGCATAGTAAGTAAAACCCTGAGTTTTTAGTGGTAACGGAGAAAAGAGTTACCCTTTGCTATTTAATACTTGTTAAGGAATTTCAAAGCCCTAGGGCACAAACTATACGAAAAATGACTTCCTATGAGATTCTTTTAAAAGGATATATTGTTGAGACTTAACAGAAAAAAAAATCTAGATACCTTTGTGTTTCAGGAAAAAATTTAAAGCTAATGTACAACATCGACATGTATTAAATCTATATGCCATGTTTCATTGGGATCTTAATTTCTTAAGCAGTTCCTTGTCAGCAACATTATGCAATTTACTGTATTCTTTTAGAAAAAGCTTTCTGATTATCTAATCAGAAAGACAAATGTCAGGAAAGCTACAACCACACAAGGTACTAAATATAATGCATTGCATTATGTAAGTTGCATCTAAGAACAGTATCTTTTTAAAGAAACTTTCGTGTCAATTTATAATGGGATAAACTTCGGAAATTTCTTTGAAAAGAGGAAGACATGTCAATATCAGAAAGAAAATATTTCAGAAACAAAACCTTAGTATTAAAGTTTGTACTTTATGCATTTATTTAACTAAGAAGAAAATCTTTTCTAAGAGAATAGATTGTGGTTTGGAAAGAAGTACAATTTTAATGAAAATAAATATCATGAACTAAACTGTTAACTGCTGCGTCAGAAACTAAAATGAACAAACAAGTTTCAGGGGCTTACAGAAGTTAAAGAACATGGGCTCTAGAGGCAGGCTGCCTTGAGATGAATATTATTTCTGCCAACTATGTTGTATTACTTTGGGCAAGTTACATGATTTTTCTTTGCCTCATTGTGTTATCTGTAAAATATGAAAAATAACAGCATCAATTTCATATAGTGATACTTAGGCACTTAGAACACTGGGTAGTATAAAATAAATCTTATATAAGAGCTTGTTATTTTCTAAGAAGTGTGTTTGTGGTGGGCAATTATGACAGATCCTGGAAGATCACTGGGAAAATGGAGAGTAGAGGTAATAATAAGAGCTCAGTTTACTAAAATATTTGCCTCTGAGATAGGCAAATAATAAAAACCACTGGTAAGTTTGTTTTATTTCTGAAAAACATACATACACAGATGTATGCATACATCAGTTATCTTTAAAGTAGTAAGAGGAAAATAGAAGTATATATAAAATATATAGAATTATTTTAAAAATTCAAAATAAATTTTCCCGAATAAAGAAAAATTAGAAAGCTAAAAGCATCTCAAAGCAAAATATGTTTTACATTATATAGGTATGTGAAAGTTTAATTGTTTATTGACTTTGAAATTGTGTTTAAGGTATAAGGGATAGTTGCTGCTGCTTCAGTTTTTCCCCACTATGCATCGTTGTTATCTTCCTCATCATGGAAGACTTCTTAGACAAATTATTTTCAGAACTTCACTCAAAACTATTCAAAAAGAAATTTTCTCTTCCCACCTAAATAAAAATATTTGATACAAGAGGAATGTTATCAGCTTCATGGTTGCATAAGATATCCCTTGTTTTTGTCTCCCCTTTGCAATTAAAATTCAGCACCCATCCATGAACGAAAGCATCTCTGTCAGGGATCAAGCAATATATGCCAAGGGACCTGGGAGGTATCTCACCCATCTGTGCATTGAGTAATAGGCAGACAGACTTTGGTATGGTATGGGTTGTGGAACCAGCAGGGGCCTGTGAGCTGGCTCCAGTCCCACTTGGCCATGGTGTGAGAGCACCTGGAAAACACTGACTTGGGCAGACAGGCACAGAAAAGAAAGCCTTTGTAAAAGTCTAGGTTTCCAAAAGAGAAGATCCAGCACTACATTGGAAATAAAATAAAACAACCCAAAATATGAATTTAGTTGCATTGGAATGGGTAAGAGGAGTTTTGCCAGTATTAACCACCACCCCCCGCTCCCACCTGCCAAGGTGACACAGCTTAGATCTAAAGACCAGTGATCTCTCTGGTAGAAAAAAAGAGAGAGTGATGAGTGAGCATCTGGTTTCCTCAGTTGCGTGGGGTGCTGCTAACAAACAAACAAATAAACAACAACAACAAAACACAATTTCTCACACACAGTACCCCGAGTATTAAATCGGGAACCCCATGATTGGAGGAGTGAGATCAGGAAATAGGTAGATAAGAAGGCATTAAAGGGATCCAGTTCCTGCTGACTGTATTGTGGACTCCAGCAGGCAGTCCATCCATGAGCTAAAGGGAAAATCTCACTTGAAGATCCCCACCAATTGGCCCATGAACATCTACAATGACTTTAATACCGAATCCATACCTCAACCCATTCTGTAGCTAGCTCCGAGTGTGTGTTCCTGAGCCAGTGGCAAGAATGAGCGTGGGTACACAGGGAGTATGCACAGAAAACAGGCCAGGGGCTCTGGGCAAGGGAGAAACCACAATCTTGAGCTGCGGCTTCACCTTTGGGAAAACAAAAGAGGCTACCAGGTGCTGCCTGGTTCATTATATGATTGAAATAAGACATACAAGCTTAAGAATTCTGCCACAAGAGAGAGAAAGATGTGTAGAGCAGGCATGTCTATACAATGTCAGAGAAAGTCTTCGAATATATAGCAAGACCAACAAAAAATATCGCTTACCTGAAGACAACTAGTAAAGATCAGAGGAGGTGACTACTCTTTCAAGCATGAACACAGCAATGTACAATACCAAGGAATATAAAGAATCAAGAAAACATAATATCAACAAAAGATCGCAATAATTCTCCAGTAAACAAATCCAAAGACATGGAGATCTGCAATTTACCTGATAAAGAATTCAAAATATCTATTTTGAGGAAACTCTGAGTCACAAGTAAACACAAAAAGATAATTCAACAAAATCGGGAAAACAGTACATGAACAACGACAAAAAGAAATTTAACAAAAAGATAGAAATCATAAAAAAGAACCAAACAGAAATTCTGGAGTTGAAGAACTTAATGAATGAAATGAGAAATGCAATAGAAAACATCAGAATAGATCAAGGAGCAGAATGAACCAGTGAGTTAAAGGATAGAAACTTTTAAATAATCCAGT
>NW_011888784.1:21016729-21023568 GCF_000151845.1 Pteropus vampyrus | reverse complement strand
ATGGTTGCATAAGATATCCCTTGTTTTTGTCTCCCCTTTGCAATTAAAATTCAGCACCCATCCATGAACGAAAGCATCTCTGTCAGGGATCAAGCAATATATGCCAAGGGACCTGGGAGGTATCTCACCCATCTGTGCATTGAGTAATAGGCAGACAGACTTTGGTATGGTATGGGTTGTGGAACCAGCAGGGGCCTGTGAGCTGGCTCCAGTCCCACTTGGCCATGGTGTGAGAGCACCTGGAAAACACTGACTTGGGCAGACAGGCACAGAAAAGAAAGCCTTTGTAAAAGTCTAGGTTTCCAAAAGAGAAGATCCAGCACTACATTGGAAATAAAATAAAACAACCCAAAATATGAATTTAGTTGCATTGGAATGGGTAAGAGGAGTTTTGCCAGTATTAACCACCACCCCCCGCTCCCACCTGCCAAGGTGACACAGCTTAGATCTAAAGACCAGTGATCTCTCTGGTAGAAAAAAAGAGAGAGTGATGAGTGAGCATCTGGTTTCCTCAGTTGCGTGGGGTGCTGCTAACAAACAAACAAATAAACAACAACAACAAAACACAATTTCTCACACACAGTACCCCGAGTATTAAATCGGGAACCCCATGATTGGAGGAGTGAGATCAGGAAATAGGTAGATAAGAAGGCATTAAAGGGATCCAGTTCCTGCTGACTGTATTGTGGACTCCAGCAGGCAGTCCATCCATGAGCTAAAGGGAAAATCTCACTTGAAGATCCCCACCAATTGGCCCATGAACATCTACAATGACTTTAATACCGAATCCATACCTCAACCCATTCTGTAGCTAGCTCCGAGTGTGTGTTCCTGAGCCAGTGGCAAGAATGAGCGTGGGTACACAGGGAGTATGCACAGAAAACAGGCCAGGGGCTCTGGGCAAGGGAGAAACCACAATCTTGAGCTGCGGCTTCACCTTTGGGAAAACAAAAGAGGCTACCAGGTGCTGCCTGGTTCATTATATGATTGAAATAAGACATACAAGCTTAAGAATTCTGCCACAAGAGAGAGAAAGATGTGTAGAGCAGGCATGTCTATACAATGTCAGAGAAAGTCTTCGAATATATAGCAAGACCAACAAAAAATATCGCTTACCTGAAGACAACTAGTAAAGATCAGAGGAGGTGACTACTCTTTCAAGCATGAACACAGCAATGTACAATACCAAGGAATATAAAGAATCAAGAAAACATAATATCAACAAAAGATCGCAATAATTCTCCAGTAAACAAATCCAAAGACATGGAGATCTGCAATTTACCTGATAAAGAATTCAAAATATCTATTTTGAGGAAACTCTGAGTCACAAGTAAACACAAAAAGATAATTCAACAAAATCGGGAAAACAGTACATGAACAACAACAAAAAGAAATTTAACAAAAAGATAGAAATCATAAAAAAGAACCAAACAGAAATTCTGGAGTTGAAGAACTTAATGAATGAAATGAGAAATGCAATAGAAAACATCAGAATAGATCAAGGAGCAGAATGAACCAGTGAGTTAAAGGATAGAAACTTTTAAAAAATCCAGTAAGAGGAGAACAAGGAAAAAGAATAAAAGAGAATAAAGAAAACCTATGTGATCTATGGAATATCATCTAAAGAATCAAAATCAGGATCATTGAAGTTCTAGAAGGAAGAGCAAAAGATAAAGTGGCAAGAAACTTATTTAAAGAAATAATGACTGTGAACTCCCCAAACTTGAGAAGAGACTTGGATGTCCAGTTCATGAAGCTAATAGATTACCCCATTATTTCAATCCAAAACAATCTTCTTCAAGACACACTGTAATGGAACTGCAAAAAATCAAAGACAAAGAAAGAATCCTAAAAGCAGCAAGAAAAAAGAAGATTGTAACCACAAAGGAACCCTTACTAGGCTATCAGTGGATTTCTCAGCAGAAACCTTACAATCCATTAGATAGTGCCATTATATATTCAAAATGCCGAAAGAAAAAAAATTGCCAGCCAAGAATACTCTACATGGCAAAATTATCCTTCAGATATTAAGGAGAAATAAAGACTTCCCCAGAAAAACAAAAGCTGAGAGAGTTCATCACTTCCAGATCTGCCTCAATCTGAAATGAAGACACTAATTAGTAACATGACAACAAACAAAAATGTATTGAGTATACAACACACTGTAAAAGGTAAATGTGAAGTCAGAAAACTAATTTTGTAATATGATTGTATGGTAACCATTTAATTATAGTATAAAAGTTAAAAAAAGATTAAAATAATGATAGCTACTATAATTTGTTAATGACTACACAATATAAAAAAGAGATAAATTGTGACATTAAAAATATAAATGTGGGGGAGTAAAAATGGTAGACTTTTTTTTTGCATGCAGTTGAAGTTAAGTTGCTATTATATAAGACAGACTTTTGTATCTATAAAGTGTTTTATGTAAGTCTGATGATAACTGAAAAAAGTTGTTAATAGAGTAGATCTTAAGTGTCCTCACAACAAAAAATTGATAATTAGGTGACATGATGCAGGTGTTAGCTAACACTATATTGGTGATCATATTGCAATGTATATGTATTGCAGTTATAATCATATTATGATATAAGTATCAAATCAACACATTGGACACCTTAAACTTATACAATGTTATGTGTCAATTATATCTCAATAATATGTATATAAAGTAATATTTATTTAAATATAAAGTGATATTTATATCTATTATATATGTAGTATAATGTACATTAAAAAATTGAAAAAAAAAAAGATACGAAATTGTTACCAAAAAGAAGTATGCAGAGGGAATGTGAAGGGGGAGAGAAAAATAAATTAGAGGGGAGTAGAGGTGACTTTAGGCAAAACGATCAAATCTGAACATAAGTAGAAACATTTTCCTCAATCCCTGAGATGATTGCAAATAAATCTATAATATCAGAGACCAAAAATAGCTTGGAAAGTAACAGATCACTGTATAAAATGAATACTAATGTTATGAATCAAAGAGCCACAGAATTATTCGACAGGCATATAAAATTTTCTCAAAATGAAGCTTTGTAAGGAAACCATTCCTGAAAAAAAATTTAAGTTTAAATAATTCCATGATATGTGACTTGATTTCAATTTTAGCATGAACTTCATTAGAAATGTTTAAAATGGCATCATATGGATTGTAATGAGAATAGTTAGTGTTGAACTATAGAAGTGGAAGAAGGCATTGAAATGTGGATACTATTCATAGCTGCAAATGTGACACTATCGCACACTTTGCTGTCTATGAACAATTATTACTAGTACCCACATTCCTTGTGAAGTATTGACTTTGTTCCCCCCCCTGCCCCGCCCATCTCTACCCAGGCTCTCCCTGCATCTATACTTCATGGCTGAGTTAATGGCTGAGGGAGTCCTAACTAATTGTTAACTGTTTTACGAAACTGTTGTTTTGGAATTGCACGTGGGTCTTGGTCCTGAATCCAACGGAAATATGTTTACTATTTATTTTAAAAACAACTTTGGGAAAAACAGATACATTTGAAAACATAGGACAGTAGTGTCAAATGAGGGATGAGATGCCTTAAGAACATCTCCAAGGTGAAAAGATTCAAGAGAGGTTAACTAAAATCAGTGGAAAATAGAAAAGCTTTAAAAATGTAATTTACATACACTATAACCAGATCCAAGAAGTATATACATATACGCATTCATATACATATGTGTAATCATTATATATCTATATCTACAACAAAATCTTTGCTTTGACTCGCTAGCAGGGCTTCGCTATGATGTTTTGATAAACCAGTGAGTAGAGTTTGCTTGTTAAAATGTGCTGTCATGATCGCAATGAATCAGATGAAGGTATGCATTACAAGTGGAATGGAATATAGGATGAATATATTCTGAATTTGCCCAATAAATTTGATCAAAATATAGCATATTTTAATAAATATTTATGTAACTTCCTTATTCCTAAAAGTGTTTGAAGCTGGTTCAAAGAAAATATCACAGAATTAAAAGGAGCACACATCAATTAAATAGGGGGAAAAAAGATAAAATATAGATTATGCTCTAAATTTCTGGAATTATATACTGAGACCAATTTGTAAAGTATCATTTCTTCTTATCTCTTTCATCTTCATCTGTTTAAAAACTAAAGAAAAAATATTCCACTTCTTTATTGAGAAAGTACTTTCTGGATATAGGAATCCTCAACTATTTAAAATCTCTTTTGTTAAACACTGTGTGATGGGATAGAACTCCAGTGTAGTGTACCTTTTACTTGGGGCACAGACTACATAACAGGTAATACTTATTCAATTCTCACTACATGCCAGATGTTCTAAGAACTTTACCTGTTGAAACTCACAATTCTCAACTAGCTGTGTAATAAACGCTATTATTATCTTCTTAGAACCTGAGGTCCTGAGAGTTTTAGGTTATAACCTTCTATGGAACATATCTAAATCCTGCAGAGCCAGTGATCTTTTAACCACTATGTTACACTGACAGTAAATGTACTGTGGATTGAAATATTTCTCCCCAAAATGATAACCACATATAATAAACTGAAAATAGAATATGGTACTTCTTGTCACTAGTCAGGCAATAATTATTTATTGAGTAACATTATTTTTCTAGGAATATATTGTTATGTGATATAAAAATATTAAATTATATAATATTTATTTTAAAAGATGCTGCTCTATATTATTATTATTACATTTGGATGTTTTGATAATTTCTTAGACAGGAAGTAGTTTTATTTCTATTTCAGACAATACAAAGAAAAATTCTATATTAAATATGTATTTGTTGTTTTCATATCTTATTATCCTAGGGTTATAGTCTAATCCAGAAAAACTTTAGCTAAATCTATATAATTTTAACAATAGACCTCAGGCAATATTTCTCAGTTATCTACACAAACTATAACTGAATAAGGCAATGGCAAGTTTTTGTGATTTTTATTCCACCTTATTATTTGCTTTTGTTTTTTTTTCCTATTCCAATTCATCATACCATAGTGATTGCAACATGTGTGTTGGCAACCTGTACAGTGTTTGGGCAAATTCATAATTGTGTTATAGCTCAATATTAACATCTCTGAAATGTCAGAGTGTGTGCTCATGGGGTAATTCAGGGGAATTAATGAGATAATGTGTGTAAAGCACTGTTGCCAGCATATAGTTGTTTTTAATAAGCCAATATATAATGGTTTTTAATAAGCAATTTTAATAATTACCTTATAAGCCATATTTGATAACTCAGATATTTCTCTTTTGACTATATTTCTAGCTTTGAAATTCTTGAACACTGTCTTTCATTATTTGTTACTTTACATTTTACAAACATTGAGCACTTACTATACTCTAGGTTTAATATACAAAAATCTTAGCTGGTCCTGTTATCTATACTGCATTTAGTTTAACAATTAAAGCATGATTCAGATTAGACCAAAATATTACAGACATGCTTGGATAAAGTGTTATAGAAAGGGAGAAGAGTACATCCATCTTTCTCAGTACATTTTATCTGTGGGGATAGTGACAAGTCAAGTAAAATCACTGAGTAACAAGATACATTTACTGAACACCCTATTCCAGTTCTTGTGATACAAATATGTAAATTATAGATTATTCCTAAGCAATTTGTTCCTGCAAAATGTTTCTCTTATCTTGTTCGAATTAGAGAGTTTTATAGGCTTCTCAGTTCCTTTTCATTACCTTTTCTTTATTTCCCTAATCAACATACAGCAAAACTTAAGAAAACACAGGTGCAAACTATTTGAAAACTAATGAGATTTTGCTTTATTGGATTCAGTAAAAGGAAATCCAATAATGTTGGATCTGGAAAATTCTGGCACTTTTACTTGGCACAGAAGTGAGCAGCATAACTTATGTTGCACTTTAGTTCAGCTAAATGAACACACATGGAAACATATACACAAAGACCATTTAGAGAGGAAGCTCTCTAGATTAGAGAAAAGACTTCTTCAGATGAAAGAAATGGGCTTTATTTAGGCAAGATATGTTTGATTTATTTTTTTTTTGATTTCCCACCAAACCGAATGTAAACATAAATTTTAATTGTAGAAATGAGAGAAATGATAAGATTTCAGTATTCCTAAACATAAGCATATTTAAAGATATTGTTGTGAAACTTTAAAACTGTGAGAGAAGTGTCTTTGCACTATGTTCCTTGATAACTACATTCTTTTTCCACTTAGAATATGGTGCTGCACAGAATCAGTTGTGACACATTTAACTTTCCCTTTTCATCAAAGATTATTCATTTTCGTATTGCTTATTTAGACTGGGGACTAGCACCTGCCTCTATAACTTTCCTACTTGTGGAGGAGGAGCAAACAAGGGCAGGGAAGAGTAATCAAATACAAATTCTCATTTCAGAAATAAATGAATTAATGATACACATATGAATAGTACAGACACTAGCTCAAAGTAAATGCTAAATATTAGTAATTACTACAAAAATCCAAGTATCAGCCAGGACCCTTGCTGCCTCTTGAGATATAAGTTAAAATTCCTGGAATGCCCAAATTCCACAGCTTTTGGATGTCTAAAAATCCTTGAAAGGATTCCAAGTTTCACATATTATACATTTGTATTTATATTCGAAGCCAAACCCTGTTTTCTTCTACATTCTCCATCCTCTCATATTTCAGAGCAAATAGGTGTTTAATAAGTTGCACTAATGGTAACATCTCAGGCTAAAAACATAATGTCTTGTGCATGATAGCACTGAAATTATTATTTTTTAAATTGAATTGAGTTAAATCTTAAAAAGAGACTCATTTGGAGCAATAAATTTAGTAAACAAATTTAATTATAAATTAT
>NW_011888784.1:21011883-21016679 GCF_000151845.1 Pteropus vampyrus | reverse complement strand
TAAGATTTCAGTATTCCTAAACATAAGCATATTTAAAGATATTGTTGTGAAACTTTAAAACTGTGAGAGAAGTGTCTTTGCACTATGTTCCTTGATAACTACATTCTTTTTCCACTTAGAATATGGTGCTGCACAGAATCAGTTGTGACACATTTAACTTTCCCTTTTCATCAAAGATTATTCATTTTCGTATTGCTTATTTAGACTGGGGACTAGCACCTGCCTCTATAACTTTCCTACTTGTGGAGGAGGAGCAAACAAGGGCAGGGAAGAGTAATCAAATACAAATTCTCATTTCAGAAATAAATGAATTAATGATACACATATGAATAGTACAGACACTAGCTCAAAGTAAATGCTAAATATTAGTAATTACTACAAAATTCCAAGTATCAGCCAGGACCCTTGCTGCCTCTTGAGATAGAAGTTAAAATTCCTGGAATGCCCAAATTCCACAGCTTTTGGATGTCTAAAAATCCTTGAAAGGATTCCAAGTTTCACATATTATACATTTGCATTTATATTCGAAGCCAAACCCTGTTTTCTTCTACATTCTCCATCCTCTCATATTTCAGAGCAAATAGGTGTTTAATAAGTTGCACTAATGGTAACATCTCAGGCTAAAAACATAATGTCTTGTGCATGATAGCACTGAAATTATTATTTTTTAAATTGAATTGAGTTAAATCTTAAAAAGAGACTCATTTGGAGCAATAAATTTAGTAAACAAATTTAATTATAAATTATTAAGGTGTTAAAGTTTTACTGAATAAGAAGGATTAACATAAGAAAAGCAAACAGATTTCAGTCTGGTTTTGTTATCTAATGTACATTACGTAGAGAAATATCATGAAGTGTCTAGAAAATTTTACTACCTAGAGAGAAGGTGTAAATTAAGTAATTAGAAAGCAGTAAAGCTTTAGAGTCTTTTAGTGTATAATGGGAGACAGTCAAGAAAGAAAAGAAAAACACAGAATAGTTGAAATGAGAAAAGTCACCTGAAAAACTCAGAACTTCCACAGCCTGGAAGGCAATGGAAACTGCTTCTTGATCTCAATATTGAAGAGAAAATAGCCAATCTTTCTTACACTGGATTATCTACTACTCTGAATTATCTTCTGTCACCAATAGGTAGTATATCCTTAGTTTTAAGTTGGACATTGTGAGCAGGAAGCAGAGAGGCAGGAGATCCTGTGGTCAGGATGTCAGCGACAGCTTAGATCCTGTACTCCATTCTCATCCCGCCTTCTTTATTTTAGAAAAGAATCACTTTAGTTAGAGAAGAGGGAAATGATACAATACTAAACTTATTTACTTGATATATAAAAGCTAAAAATGTATAGCCCTTGGACTCCAGATCATCTGATCTTTGACAGAAAGCACAGGGAGAGATGCCTGCTGGGGCTGCCTGCCTCAATACAGTGATATATTTTGAGAGTTTACTTTTGCTTTTCTTAACTCTGTTCCTGTCACTTTAGATGAGAATGTTTTGAACCTACCATCTGCATGTTGTAGGCAACATTCACTTCAATACACTCAATAAAATGTCACACTGGTATATTTCCTACTCTG
The DNA here is from genome assembly GCF_000151845.1 of Pteropus vampyrus. Classification (NCBI taxonomy): domain Eukaryota; kingdom Metazoa; phylum Chordata; class Mammalia; order Chiroptera; family Pteropodidae; genus Pteropus; species Pteropus vampyrus. Next base: position 21,015,107 of record NW_011888784.1, on the reverse strand, counting down.
CTAGTAATGAAAATAAGCTATTTTCATCCTTAAATGTCTTTCGGCTTCTCCAATGGTGAAATATATGAACTTGTTTCTTACCAATTGAGAAAAATCTTGTGAATATAGAACATTCTGCTAAAGACCAGAATGAAGATATAAGTCAAAACTTTATCTAGCCAAATTTCAGAAGTGTAGACGGACACATATTTTAATTGGATCGAATAGATTCTAGTACCAGTATATCCATTTCAGATCCTTTATGGACATGCTAATATAGTGAAATGTGCAATTTAACAGTGAAAGAACATGACACTCTGGTAAACTTTAAAATTGCTCTAAAATAGAGATAAAAGTTGTATCATGTTTGCTTATTTACAGTTCATAGACCGTATTTCTTGTTGTTGCTGGCATTCTTCTTTTTCACAAAATTCAGCATTTGCAAAAATGAAAGCACTGAACAAAAAAGATTATAATTTGGAAGAATCTGTCTTATGATGACATGTGTTGGGTTTATTCCAATGATGTTTTATTTATTTATTTATTATTTTTTTAATTTTTATTTTTTTATTTTTTTATTAAGTTTATTAGAGTATGTGGTTAACACGATTATATAATTTTCATGCGTACATTATAATTTGACATCTAGATATTCTATTGTGTGATTACCACCCAGAGTCCAGTTGCCTTCAGCTACCATATATTTGATCCCCTTTACCCACTTCATCCTCTGCCTAAACCCTGTATTTGACCCCCTTTACCCTATCTACCTACCTCCTCCTCCCCTACCCCCTACCCTCTGGTAACCACTAATCTATAGTCCATGTCCATGAGTCTCTGTTTGTCTTGTTCATTTGTTGCTTTTAGGTTTATATCCCACATGTAAGCGATATCATGTGATTTTCAACTTTTTCTGTCTGGCTTATTTCGTTAGCATGATTATCTCGAGGTTCATCCATGTTGTCACAAATGACAGTATTTCATCTCTTCTTATGGCTGAGTAATATTCCATTGTATATATGTACCACAGCTTCTTTAGCCAATCTTCTGTCATAGGACACTTTGGTTGTTTCCATGACCTGGCCACTGTGAATAATGCTGCTTTGAACATTGGTGTGCAAATATCTCCTTAGATATGGGTTTTCAAGTCTTTGGGGTAAATACCCAGTAAAGGGATTGCTAGATCATTTGATAGATCAATTCTTAGTTTTTTGAGGAACCTCCATACTGTTTTTCATAGTGGCTGTACCAATTTTTCATAGTGGCTGTACCAATTCACCAGCAGTGTATGAGGGTTCCTTTTTCTCCGCATCCTCTCCAAAATTTGTTATTCCTTATCCTGTTGATTATAGCTATTCTAACAGGTGTGAGATGGTATCTCATTGTGGTTTTGATTTGCATCTCCCTAATAGCTAGCGATATTGAGCATCTTTTCAAATATTTCTTGGCCATTTGTATGTCCTCTAAGGACAAGAATCTGTTCAGGTCCTCTGCCCATTTTTTGATTGGATCATTTGCTTTTTTGTTGTTATTGAGTTGTATGAGTTCTTTGTATATTTTGGATATTAGACCCTTATTGGGGGTGTTGTTTGCAAATATATTTTACCATTTGGATGGTTGTCTCTTTACCTTGTTGACGATTTCTTTTACTGAGCAGAAGCTTTTTAGTTTGATGCAGTCTCATTCATTTATTTTAGCTTTTACTTCCCTTGCTTTTGAGGTCAAATTCATAAAATCCTCTTTGAGCCCAAGGTCCGTGAGTTTAGTTCCTATGCTTTAGTTCCTATGCTTTTTATTGTTTCAGGTCTTATATTCAGATCCTTAATCTATTTTGAGTTAATTTTGATGTGAGGTGATAGACAACAGTCTAGCTTCATTCTTTTGCAGGTGGCTTTCCAGTTTTCCCAGCACCGTTTATTGAAGAGGCCGTCCTTTCTCCACTGTATGTTTTTGGCTTTTTTGTTGAAAATAATTTGCCTGCATAAATATGGATTTACTTCTGGACTCTTGATTCTGTTCCACTGGTTCGTGTGTCTGTTTTTCTGCCAATACCATGCTGTTTTGATTACTGTTGCTTTGTAGTATGAATTGAAGTTGGGCAGAGTGATGCCTCCAGCCTCATTTTTTTTCCCAGGATGGCTTTGGCAGTTTGGGGTCTTTCGTGCTTCCATACAAATCTGATGATATTTTTATTCAATTTCTTTAAAAAATGCCAATGGGATTTTGATAGGAATTTCATTAAATCTGAATAATGCTTAGGGTAATATGGTCATTTTAACTATGTTGATTCTTCCAATCCAAGAACATGGAATATCTTTCCATTTCTTTGTATCTTCAATTTTTTAAAATAGGATCTTGTAGTTTTCATTATATAGGTTCTTCACATATTTCATTAAATGTATTCCTAGGTTTTTTTTTTCTTTTTGGTATAATTGCAAAAGGAATTATTTTTTCTACTTCTTTTTCTAACACTTCTTTATTAGAGTACAGGAACACTATGGATTTTTGAACATTGATTTTGTATCCAGAGACTTTACTTATTTGCTTATTGTTTCTAGTCTTGTTCTTGTGGAGTCTTTAGGGTTTTTTATACAGAGAATCATGTCATGCACAAATAGTGACAGTTCAACTTCTTCTTTTCCTATTTGGATGAATTTCATATCTTTTTCTTGCCTCATTGCACTCATTAAGACCTCCAATGTTATTTTGAATAACAGTGGCAATAGTGGACAGCCTTGTCTTTTTTCTGATCTTAGAGGGAAGGTTTTTAGTTTTTCACCATTAAGTATAATGTTGACCGAGGGCTTGTCATATATGGCCTTTATTATGATAAGGTACTTTTCTTCTATATCAATTTTGTGAAGTGTTTTGATTATAAATGGATGCTGTGTCTTGTCGGCTTTTTCTGCATCTATTGATATGATCATATGATTCTTATTTTTTAATTTGTTTATGCAGTGTATCACATTAATCAATTTGTGTACGTTGAACTATCCCTGTGGCCCTGGGATGAAGCCCACTTAATCATGGTGTATAATCTATTTAATTTGTTGACATATTCAATTCGCTAGTATCTTATTTAGGATTTTTGCATCTGTGTTCATGAAAGATATAGGTCTGTAATTTTCTTTTTTTGTGTTAGTCTTACCAGGTTTTGGTATCAGAGTAATATTGGCCTCATAAAATGAATTGGGAAGTATTACCTCCTCTTCAATTTTTTTGGAAGAGTTTGAGAAGAATAGGTA
>NW_011888784.1:21009180-21011723 GCF_000151845.1 Pteropus vampyrus | reverse complement strand
TATTTAGATTTTCCAGTTCTTCTTGATTCAGTCTAGGAAGATTGTATTTTTCTAAGTACTGGTCCATTTCTTCTAGGTTATTAAATTTGGTGTTACATACGTCTTCATAGTATTCTTGCACGACCTTTGTATTTCTGACATGTCTGTTGTAATTTTCCCCCCTTTCAGCCCTGATTTTGTTTATTTGTGTCCTTCCTCTTTTTTCTTTAGTGAGTCTAGCCAGGGGTTTGTCAATTTTATTAACTTCCCAAAGAATCAGTTCTTTGTTGCAATTTTTTTTCTATCTCTTTTTTGTTTTAAATTTCATTTATTTCTGCTTTAATTTTGATTATTTCTTTCCTTCTGCTGACTTTAGGCCTCATTCATTCTTCCTTTTCTAGTTTTTTAAGATGAAGCATTGGGTTGTTTATTTAGGCTCGTTCTTATTTTTGGAGATAGGCCTATAATGATATGAACTTTCCTTTTATGACCTCTTTTGCCATGTTCCAAAGTTTTGATATGCTGTACAATCATTATCATTTGTTTCTATGTATCTCTTGATCTCTCTTTCTATTTCTTCCCCGACCCAGTTATTCTTCAGTAGCATGTTGTTTAATCTCCATGTATTTGTGGTTCTTCCCACTTTCTTTTTGCAGTTGATCTCTAGTTTCAAAGCTTTATGATCAGAGAATATGGTTGGTATGATTTCAACTCTCTTATATTTGTTGAGGCTATCTCTGTGTCCCAGTATGTGGTCGATTCTTGAGAATGTTCCATGTGCACTAGAGAAGAATGTATAAGCAACTGTTTTGGGATGGAAGACTCTGTAAATGTCAATTATGTCCAGTTGGTCTAATTAGTGTCATTTAAGGATGTTATTTCCTTATTTATTTTCTGTTAGGATGATCTGTCCATATCTGACAGTGGGGTATTTAGGTCCCTACTACAATGGTGTTTTGGTCTGTATCTCCCTTTAGTTCTGTTAGTAATCGCTTTACATATTTCGGGGCTCTCTGATTGGGAGCATAGATATTAATAAGTATTATGTCTTCCTTGTGCATGATTCCCTTTATTATTATGAAGTGTCCCTCAGTATCTTTCTTTATTTTTTTTATTTTGAAGTATATTTCATCCGATATCTGTGCCGTTACTCCTGTTTTTCTCAGAATGCCATTTGCTCGAAATATCATTTTCCACCCTTTCATTTTAAGTCTATATTTGTCTTTGGAGCTAAAATGTGTCTCCTGGAGGCAGCATATGGTTGATTTTTGTTTTTTCATATAATATGCAAGTTTGTGCCTTTTTATTGGTGATTTCAGTCCATTTACATTTAGGGTGATTATTGATATAGGAGGTCTTCTGATAGCCATTTTAACTTCTGCTTTCTGGTAGCTCAGTGTTTCTATTGCTTCCTTGTCTTTGTGTTTCTGTTTTATTTATTTTGGTTGGCTTTTGTGCCTTTCCCCTTTGGGTTTTCTTGTTTTATGTTATATACTTCAGTTCTGAATCTTTGGTGTGGTTAGCATTACGAATATGTAAAGGATAGTTATATATATGTATGTGTGTATATATATCTATATATATATACACACACACACACACACATACAATCGTTCATTTTCTCCTGTGTGTGCTTTATCTCCATTCCCCTTTGTGAATTTGGATCTTTCAATCCTCTTTTCAGTCACAGTTGTCTCAATTTGTCCCTATATGCTGAATTTCATTACTATCTTGCTATAGCAATTTTCTTATTATTTAAGCTTATAATGCCCTGTTCTTAGTAAGGGTTGCACTCCTCTGCTACTATTTGCCTGATAGTCACTTTACTCCTAATTATGTATTTTTTTTGTCATTTTGTTTTAGGTGAGCTGACCCCTTTCAGTATTTTCTGTAGTGCAGGCCTAGTAGTGGAGAATTCCCTCAATTCTTGTATGTCTCCTTCATATCTAAAGGAGACCTTAGCTGGATACATTATTCTAGACGGTAGTTCCTTTCACTTAATAGTTTAAATATTTACTTCCATTCCTTTCTGGCTTGTAAGGTCTGCGCTGAGAAATCTGATGAAAATCGAATGGGTTTTCCTTTATAAGTTACCATTTTCTTCTCCCTGGCTGCCCTGAGAATTCTATCTTTGTATTGATTGTTGATGATTTTAATACAATGTATCTTGGTGAAAGCCTTTTGGGGTTAAGATCATTGGGTGTTCTGTTGACTTTGTGAATTCCAAGCTCCAGCTCATTCTTTAGATTTGGGTAATTCTCATCCATTATTTCTCTGAAAATGTTTTCTAGTCCCTGCTCCTTTTCTTCGCCTTTGATAATGCCCATTATTCTTATGTTTCCTATTCTAATGGTATCAGCTAGTTCTCGGATTTCTCTTTCATTATTTTTCAATCTTCGGTTTCTCTCTTCTTCTTTCTGATTTCTTTCTGGATTTCTATCTTCGATATCACTGATCCTTTCCTCCATTTGGTCGACTCTATTTCCCAAGCTTCCTATTTCACTTTTCAACTCTTGCAGTGTGTGTGTGTGTGTGTGTGTGTGTGTGTGTGTGTGTGTGTGTGT
>NW_011888784.1:21007633-21009130 GCF_000151845.1 Pteropus vampyrus | reverse complement strand
TGTGTGTGTGTGTGTGTGTGTTTTATCTCCAGAAGATCTATTCTGTTCTTTTTGAAGATTTTAATCTCCTTGCTCTGCTCATCTAGGTGTTTTTTCAGTTCTTGAAATTGTTGATATGACTTGTTTCGGAATTCACTGAGTTTTTTCAGAAGTACCATCCTAAATTCTCTGTCATTTAAGTTGCATATTTCTATATCTGTAAGCTTATTTTTCAGATATTTTTCTCTTTCTTTCTGAGAGGCCTTGTCACCTTGGTTGTTCATGGTGTTTAGTGGACTATTTCTCCACCTGCGCATTAATGGAAATGTTTTTCCAGAAAGAAGAATTATTATATAAAGGTCTCTCTTTAGCCTGTTGCAAAGAAGATGCTTTTCTTTTGGTTTCCAGTAGGTGGTATCTAAGCCTCTTGGAACCCTGCTTTATATAAAGCCTAAATAATGCCTTTTTTATTTTCTCATAGTTATTTAATCATGCTTGCTACCCTTAGTTTCCGTCCCTATCAGTGTCAGTGACAGTTTCGGTAGTATTTGCTCAGATTCCTCTGGGGTCCACTGTGATCAGTCTCAGAGGGTATGAGAAAAGGGGCCTTTTGGGTTAGGGGACGGGGGCTGTGGCTCAGCCTCAGTTTTGCAACCGCTGCGGGTAAAAATCAACTGTTTCTCTGCAGTCTCGCTTCTCTGCCTTCTGCCCTGATGACTGGGCCCTGCCGCAGGCGGCAGGGAGCTAATAGCTGTCCCAGGCAGGGCTGTTCAGGGAACTTGCTGCTCCTTTTCCCCTCCCCCTCCTACAGGGAGCTCCAGCGGCTGCAAGAGGCAGCTTCTTTATTTCTCCCAGTCCACCGCTGGACACCTGGGATTCTGACCTGTGGTAGCTGTTATGCCCAGATTCCACTCTCAGACGTGCTGGTGTGCAGTTTGGGTGTTTTTGTTGAGTTTTAGATGCTCAGTTTATTGTTATTTCAAGGAAAGAGATCTGAGGATGTCTCTTACTCCACCATGTTTCCCAGAATCCCCAATGATGTTTTTATGTTTCCTTTAGGACTACTTTGAGGAAAGATTTTGATTTGGGTTTGACTGGCATGGTAGGCAGAATAATATCTCAAATGCTCTAATCCCCAGAATTTATGAATATGTGAACTTATTGGCAAAATGGACTTTGCAGATCTGATTTAAGATCTGAATGGGGAGATTATCCTGGATTATCTGGTAGGCCCAACATAATCACAAAAGTCTTTATAAGGGAAAGAGGGAGACAGAGGTATTAGAGAACACGTGACAACAGAAGCAGAGGTCAGTTAGAATGATATGATTGCTGGAAGAGGGCTGGAGGCCAAGAAAAGTGGGCAACTTCTAGAAACTGGAAAAAGAAAGAAATAGTTCCTCCTCCAGAGCCTCTTGAAGGAAAGCAGCCCAGCTGGCATATTGACTTTAGCCCCATAATACTCATTTCACACATCTGACCTTCAGAATGATAAGAAAATAAATTTATGCTGCTTTA
>NW_011888784.1:20991001-21005733 GCF_000151845.1 Pteropus vampyrus | reverse complement strand
TTTATATGTTGTTTATTTTCAATTTGAATTTAATTAAATCTCCTTTATTTTATCTGGTGATCATACTAGCGTGTTTATTGAAAATAAATTCGACTAAAAGGTTAATGTTTCTGGATATGAGTTTATAATAGTTTTGTTTAATCTTATAATAGTGTGCATAAAATACACATAGACAAATACAATTAATTAGCCTTCCTTTTAGTGCTATGGGAAAACTTGTAGCAAGTTGCTTAAGTGATAAATTTGAAAAACTGAACACTCAGCTAAAATTTAGTTTTGAAAATATATTCCTGGGTAAATATAGATACTTGCAATCTCAAAGTTTTAGGGAAAACATACTTCATTTTTTATCATAAATACTAATAAAAATACTTAGCAAATATAAAGTTACTTTATACTACTGGGACTTCTTAAATATCTAACCTCCACTTTTGCCAACGCGAAACTCCAAATGAGAAAGAGAATAATTAATCACTAACTTCATTAATGTGAACTCAAGTTAGCACTTTATTTCTCAAAAAATTAATTAAGAGAGTGAAAAAAAAGTTAAAGTAATATATAATGTAAGTGTGGTTTCCCTCTGGAGATTTAAGCCACTGAAATCTTTTTACCTTAGGGAAATGGGTGATGGAATTTAAAAGGCGAGAATATAAATCAACAGTCTTGTCATTTCTCTGAAAGACCACTACACTAATGACAGCAATTACTTTTAAAGGACTGTTTTGAAATGTGTAGAATTGAGCCTTAATATTTTAGCTGTCTCTTTATAAATGTACTCTCCTTTATCTATGAGAATTAAGTTACTTCTCCAACTTCATCAATAGTGATGTGTCTGCACTAATTCATCCGTGCTGGCTGTTCCAGTTCTTCTGATGAACAGCATATAGGGAGCACAGGCCCATTGGGGGTTGTTAGATACGTTGCAATGTGCCCTGATAAATAAAAGGAGGTGTTCCAAACCTTTATCCCTTTGGAATCACACTATTTATTTTTTTTTATGTTCACAGATTCATCAATTTCCTCTAAGTTGTCAGAAGTCTTATTTTGTATTATAGATTTAGCAAATGGTCCAAAATAAAAATGCATGAATGTGTTGATCTTGTGATCCCAGACATAAAATCAACACAAAGATGTCTTACATTTTCAAACTTGAAAAATATAGTTTTTCTTTGACTTTGAATTGTATACCTGTTACTGAAGATTGTATTGTAACTTGTATTTGCAAATATAGGAGTAGCTCTAGGCCCAAAGCAATATTTTCTCTTGTTACTTGGTGTGGTCTATGTTGTGCTATTAAAAAATAATTTTTAATAAGAAAAGAAAGTATTTCCTCTGTGATTTTTCTCCAGAGCCACACATATTATTATAATTTCATCCTATAATTTAAAGCAGGGGTAAGTAATTTTTTTCTATGTAGGACAAATTAGTAAATGTTTTCAGTTTTGTGGGTATAAGGTCTCAGTTACAACTACTCAACTCTGTCATTATAACATTGAAGAAGCCATAAGGAATATGTGGCTGTGTTCCAATAAATTTTATTTACAAATATAGTCAATGGCCTAGACTTGACCTGTAGCTGTAGTGTTGTCTATCTCAGTACAAAGCATTACCTTTAGAAGGCCCTGGTAATTTTCAAACCCTTTGGAAAACAATCATATTAAACCATGACTAGTCTTCCACAATTTATTGTAAATTGTCTTACCAAATTTTTCTACCAGTTGTCTGAGACTGGGAAAAATACAGAATATTTTTGATTAAAAAAAAAGTTCAAGGACAAAGCAATATTCTACAAAATGTGTGCTACAGAATGCTAATTATTCAAGAAATGAATAGATATTATAATAAAAAAGCATCAATTATAATTGTACAACTCTGATTTTAAAAAGTTAATTAGGTTTTTTTTGCTCTTAAAATTTATCAGTCTTTAATATGCTAATGTATATTGTAGATCTCCAAGACTGGATTACAATATAAATTGTTTCCCAAATAGTACCTTAATTTTGCAATGCACCTGTAAAACTTAAAAATATTGATCATTATCAATGAACATAGTCCACATGAGCAGCTATTCTTAAGACATGCCTGGGTAGCCAGGAAGATCTAAAGTGTTCTTGGATTTAAGACCTAGAAGAGATGGAGAGAGCACAAAAGAGTCAAAGGTGGAATGTCGATAAAGAACTGTTCCATGCCGCAGAGTGGAATTAATTTTTCAATAGCAGTGATAGTCTGAGCAGTGAATGATGATTTAAAAAGTTATAGAAAGATTTGTTCTGTGGTTCTTGAATGGGAATTAATTTAAAAATAAGTATATATTTTGTCAGAACAAGTATCACATACTCATGAAGATAGACACAAATTGAAAGAAAGTATATCCTAAATGGGCCATTAAATGTAAAATTACATAATATGAACATTTAATCTTTATTAGAAATATGTTTTTGGTATATTGTACAAGAAACTGTTTACTTTTTTCTATTTATAGTATCAGTTTTTTTCATTCTGGGAAGAATCTTTGCAATGACATTCTCTTAGTAGGAGAACGAACCCACAGTTTGAGAATGAAATACTTTTCTACATTAATTTTAGAATGACATTTCTGTTATTAAATCCTTTTAATAATATTTGTAGAGAAACTCCACTACAAAAGTAAAAATATCTAGCCAGCTCTAAAAATATAACGCCTTATCAAGATGAATGGCATAAAATGGCACTCAATTCTAGTATTTATCATAATAAAAACTGTGACAATGCAAAGGAGAAAATGATAACAGGCATTCACACTTTAAAATGATGTTTTCTAAAAGCTATAAATAAATTATGAAGTTCTGAAAATTATCCTTGGAAAATTAAAGTTACATAAAGCTAACTTTAAGTATTTACCTATATATTTTTAATATTAATTTAAAGTTTTATTCGACTGATAAGAAAAAGTTTATTGCTACTCTGCTCCTACATGATTTTTATTCTTCATGTATTTAATTGGTATCTTCGAAGCACTGAGCATTGAATGAGGCTTTGGACTTGGAACAGGACATTCTTTTTGCAAGGTGTTTCCTGTTTTTCAGGGGCCTCTACTATCTTCCCCAAATTTAGGCTTTTCATATTACCTCAATTGTCCAACATGCTTCACAAAGGTAAATTCTTCTTAAGCATTGTGTCATAAGCTTCAAAATTACCTTTCACTACTTTTTGTCTTCCACCACTCTGTGTAATTATTTGTTCAATTTTCTAAGTCTGTAGAGGAAAATGACAAATCTAATTCCTACGAAAGTATATATAGCTAATGTTAAAGTCTCCATGGATATACTTGCATTTTAGAAGTTATTTGGTAGTATATTATCTAAGTCTCTAGTCCCATTTTAATTTTAAGGCAATACCGCTCTTGTGTCGTATTTTATAGATTATATTGATCTGCATTTTCTTTCATCTGGCTGCTATTCTATTGTTTCTCTGTTCCTACTGTTTCTATTGTTTCTCACATTTTAACTGTCTGTTGTTATACTTTAATATATATTGCAATAACCTAGAATTCCTGACATTTTTTAGATGAGTAGTCCACATATTTAATCATAAAATTTCAAGGTAATTATTATAACTGTAGAGCCATTTTTACCTATATCTATTAATTTTTAAAATAAAAAAGTTGAGGTATAGAGATGGTCACACAAATTCTCACAAAACTCAGATCTCAAAGTTCTATATCAATAATACTTTTGATGCCAGAAGTATAATTGTAGAACAAATTTTGATAGTACAAATAGTATTAAACAGCTCTAATCGCAGTCTCTAATATGTGCCAGATATGATACTTCTATTAGTTATGATCCTTGTAAATATATCACAAGATTGATATTATATTTATTTAATGTAGGAAAGTGAGAACCCAATAAGTTTAACACCCATCTGGAGAATACTACTTTGAACTCAGTTATATCTGACTCGATTATGTCACCTTTTCTCTCATAACTTACTGCCTCCCCGATACTTTGAAAAGATCTAGATTCCATGGCTAAGTCAGATGTGAAATAATTTTTATTGTATACATTTTGTTTTTGTTCATTTTTCTGAAGTATCATTTATCTTTATCATACACATAGCATACTCTGTCAATGATATACTGGCCTCTAAACAAAGAGGACCCAAAATGGCCCCCAAAGAACTAGAGAATAATGAGAATATATTTTAAAGGTTAAAAGTATGTAAAAAAGTATTTGTTCCTAATTCCCAATGGAGTTTTATCCTTTTGACAAATATATTATTAAGAACTAAGGGAATGATGTCTTCAAATCCTTACTTATAATAAGATTAACCTTTGGAAAATTTTCTTTCTGCAAGTAGTGCTTGAAGCATAAGTCACATTGCCAGCCAGCTCTAGATATTGTAATTGTCAAGATAGTCTTAAGAAGGTGAGAAAATATAATGTATGTAATTACATTGCCCCCAATTAAATAGTAACTAGTTATAATTTATCCTGCAGAAACTACCCTATTTTATATGCTGGTTCATTATCCACATTAAAATGTGGTATCCTTTAATCTAAACACAATCTTTTTGAAAACCCCATATGTGTCTACTTATTATTAATAAAGAGCATAGATCATAGATTTTTGCAGAATGATTGAACTCCAGATGACGGTGATTTAAAGGAAACAGCTACCCATTGTGTGTCTCTGCTGAACTATTTGATATTGGTAATGATAAAACTTCAAGAGCCTGACTGTAAAAATAGATCCCAGTACTACTTGTTAATAATGAATTTGGAATTTTACTAGAATTAATCTTTCAGGCTGCTCTGCTTAAGTCTTTAATGATTTTGTCATAGCAGAAAAAGCTGTAAACAATCTACACTTATCTAAATACATCAGATGCAGAACTCAAGACCAGAAAGGTGTATTGGTTTTGTTATGATGCACTGATTCCTTCGTCCCAGCCTGATGTCTGATGGGCTATTGAGGGACTCGGGAGGAGACTGTGCAAGAATTCACACATGTTTCCCTGAGATGACCCTGCAGACTGAAATTATGTTGGGTTTAGGGCTAGTGAGTAAGGATGCATGAAAGAGGCACACTCTGAAATTTCCCATAATTATGGAGAATATTTTAGAGTATTAAGCATAGTTATGTTGAGAAATATATATTTAAATGTTCTTAAATTCTTCCAAAATATTGATTGTCTTAAGAAGGTGACCAATTGTGCCACAGTGGAAGCATCCAGCATCTGGAATAAGCTAATATATACCCTAGCTGTTCAAGACACTTTTTACAGTCATAAGTTAGTGGTAATTAAAATAATGTATATTCACATTCCTAAGAAATGACAAGATCTAACAAAAAAAGGATATAGATCTATCATCTATTTTGAAAACAACTGTCCAAGATTTTGATGTCACAGCATCTCTTTTAGAGAAGCTGTAAGGAAAATATATCAATGTCACTTGCCATTTACTGCGTTTTATTGTTACCCTTCAGGGTAACTTTTCACAAAGGCCAATGATAACAAGTAGTTAATCTTATCAATAGCACGAGACCTAGAAAATAACTACATTGGATATGGATATGATATAAATATGAATATCATATTTATAACTGTTATTTTTTTCAATGTTTAGAAATAACTGGAGGCTATAGGTGAGTAAGCCTTGCATACTCAATTCTTACAAAAATAAAAAGAGAGTCTTGGACACCTCTTAAAGGATAAATCTGAATAGCATAATAAAATAATGATATACTAAATATTTTTATATAAAATCAGTTTCCTTTTTGTCTACCACAATAGTTCATGAAAACTGCTAACTTTATTTTTGCTGTTTTGTAGCAAAGATTGTTACTGTTTTATATAAAATATGAGCTACATGGAATATGTGGCATTCATTGCAGAAGATCTTGAGCCAGTAAAAGGTGTTTAGGGTTACTGTTTCTGTGAGACACACTCTGTCACTAGCAATTAGCCTGTGCAGTCTGTGTAGAGGGATATCTGTCTTCTAATTAGGTGAGACATATCTTACATATTAAGCTCTAAAACTGATGACTCTAAAAAAAAATGTAATATTGCTTTTATTTCAAAACATTGCTAAGATTGGCAAGCCCTGAAAACTGTATGCTTTCCTACCAGGAAGACAAACTCAAAGCCAATTTCTAAATTACTCAGAATAGTGAAAAACATTTTTTACAAAGATATTCTTGGACCTGACACATAGAAAATAATGAGTGCATTTCAACTAGATGAAATAAGAAAGGATGAGTTTACAACTCTCCAGAGTTATTTTTGATTTTTGATGGTCATTAGTCCAGTCAGTTGAACAATAATTGGTGAATCTGGAACATAAATCTCAGGGACTAATTCCAAACGCCATACTTTCAACCAGTGCACTGTACGCCCTTCTTGTCCACACTTTCTTACGGCTTGGTATCTCTAAAATAAAGCTCTCTAAAGAATATAAAGCATTGGGAATAGCTTAAAACATTGGGTGAGATTTTAAAGGAGGTTAAGGTCAAATATATTTCATGAAGAGATCATACCACTTAAATACTCAGTTCTTAGCTGTCCTATATCTTGTCTCCATTAAATTCTCCCTCAAAAAACATAATTAGTAAGCTATTTTTGTCAACCTTAATTATATAATAGAAAGTATATTATTTGGAGTTTATCCTATGAGGATATGGAATATGCATGTCATACGAAGAATTTGAGAGATCTGGAGATAAAAATAATGACAGCCTTTAAGTGTTTAGTGTAAATTCTCTCCTATATTTGGCCATGTCTCAAATTAAAGTTGAGGGTTTGTTTTAGCCTGGGTTACTGCATTCTGGTCTGCCCATTACCGCTGCGTTATATTTGTTCATGTTGTTGCCTTTACTAAAAAGTTTGTTGCCCCATAGCTTCAGACAGCTCAAATGGTACACAATATTCACAATTCTGATTAAATCCCAACTCCTCTAAGAAATACTCTTTTTTCACCCAGCCTACATTAAGATGTTTCCATTCTAGATTCTTACTCCTTGCGGTAATGAAGATATGAAAGCAATCTAGGTGTCCACTGATAGATGAATGGTTAAAGAAGATATTATATATATATATAATAGAATATTACTCATTCAAAAAAAGAAGATATTATGTATATATATAATAGAATATTACTCATTCACAAAAAAGAATAAAATCTTGCCATTTGTGGATATTATTGGATATTATTCTACATGATGGTCTTACTCTACATGAAATAAGTCAGACAGAGAAAGACAAATACCATATGATTTTACTTATAAGTAGACTCTAAAAACAAAACAAAAATAGAACAAATTGGTGGTTGCCAGAGGGAAGAGGGGTTAGGGAATGGGTAAAAAGATGAAGGGGAATATAGTCAATAAAATTGTAATAAGTTTTTAGGGTAACCTATGAGTACTAGACTTAGTGAGGTGATCACATCGTAAGACATATAATGTCGAATCACGGTATTGTACACCTGAAACTAATATAATATCGTATACCAGCTATACTTAAATTAATTAATCAATAAAGTAAGAGTATGCCCCTTGCTTTATAGTCTTCAAATAACTGTATTACAATATCTATTTCCTCCCCAAATCTTTGAGCTGCAAGATCCAGAACAATATTTACATTTTTGTAACTTGAAAAAGCTCACAGTAAACTCAGGGGCATACTATGAGGTTTAAAGAAGATCAGTAGATTGACTGTAGTTTCATAAAGTATATTAATTTAATATTCTTTGAAAAAATGATTTTTACAGGTTCTGCTTCCTCTTAGGATATAGAAGGTTGTAAAATAATGTCACTATTATATTTACAATAAGAAAAAAACAGAAAAAATAAAAAATCATCTTTCTTTCTATTCGAGACCTGAGAGGTCAAGGCAAGCAGGTGGACTGAATTCTAAAAGGTATAAAAACACTTGAAGGCAAGATGGGACACATGAATGAGACACATCGTCCATTTATATATTATAGATCACAGGAAAAGGATTTGGAAGACAAAATATGGATACAAAGAAGATGACTGAAATGTAACAAATGTTTAAAGGCCAAGTATGGACTTGCCTTCAGTTTAGAATTCTTGGGAGAACCAGACTCAGGAAAATACACAACTTTTGACATCACTTTTCCACAGGCTTTCTCTGGGTAATGATAAATATTTAGAGCTGAAACCTGAGGGAGCCCTTTTAGTAGTTTATGCATTCAGGGCTCGATAAGATCTGAGGGAGGAATAAGAGAAGCCATTCCACCATCCTGACCTTCATAAAAAAAATAGGAGTGGTCAGCTACTGCTGGCAACTCTGCTCTGAATAACATAAAGACCCTGCTCCTTAAGCTTAAGTTCACAGGGCCTGCCTAAGAGTGAGACTAAAATTAAAGCAGAAGATCTAAGAAACAATTTCCTCCCTCCCACCATTGCTGGGAGGCTTACAAAGTGTTAAATGCAAGAAAAGCTTATCACTAGGTTAGGGACAAGAGTGCAGAGGGCTATGATTTGCATGTATTACACACTAAAACCTGAAGTTTAAGTTGGAAAGAAGCACTCAAAAAAATCTCTCCAGGGCTGCAAACCACACACTAAACACAAGAGAGCTTCAGTCAGTCAATCACCAAAGCCATTTAAAATACTGAAGGGAAATATAGCAACTACAAAATCCACATCCAGCTCAAATACTGGCTACAATAGCCAACTCCACATGCTAATGATCCAAAACAAGAATAAGCATTCATATTTTCAGTTACAGTCATGTGCAACATCACAGATGTTTTGGTCAAAGATGGACTGCATATATAATAGTGGTCTCATAAGATTAAAATGTAACTGAAAAATTCCTATCACCTAGTGACATAGTAACACAACACATTACTCACATGTTTGTGGTGATGTTGGTGTAAACCTATTGCTCTGATAGTCATAAAAAAGTGTAACAATTATATATAATACACAATAATTGATAATAATAATAAATGACTGTTACTGTTTTATGTACTTATAATACTATGCTTTTTATTGTTATTTTAAGTGTATTCTTTCTGTTTATTAAAAACATTTCCTATAAAACAGTATGCTATGTTACGCTGGCAGTAGCCTCATATATCTCATGTTTACTGCATCTCTTGATTACATCATTTTCTATTGTGCTTGATTTAGTCTTGTGTTGTTTTGTACAGTAACATGCGGTACAGACTTGTAGCCCAGGAGCAATAGGCTATGCCATATATCCTAAGTGTGTAATATACCACCTAGGAATGTGTAAGAATACTACTCTATGATGATAAATTGCCTAATGATGCATTTCTCAGGATATAGCCTCATCATTACGTGACACACAGCTGTAATTACTTTAGTTTCTAATTTTTTTTTTTTTTTTACAAATAGTATCTGGCGTTCAATACAATAATTATAAGGCATGCAAAAAAGCAAGAATAAAAATGACCCATTATGAAAAGAAAAAATTGTCAACAATATTAGACGTACAGTTGGTTGTGATGTTGGAATTACTGAAGAGGAATTAAAAATCAATAAAGAATCCAAGAACTGTGGGAAAATATTAAGTAGTACAACATATGTGTTTTTATCTCAGAAAGAGAGTGATAGAGAATGGGGCAGAAGAAATAATGGAAGTAATAATAGATGAAGATTTTCTAAAATTAATATTAGATAAAGTAGATTTCTGATCAAGAAATATTACTAAGGATGAAGAGCTAAATGACAAAATAATAAAAAATCAATTTATCAAAAAGCCATAACAAGCCTAAATGTGTATGTACATAAAAAAAATATAATTTCAAATTCCATAAAGCAAATCTTATAGAATAGAGAAAGTAATAGACACAGGCACAATTAGACTTATCTCTCAGTAATGTATAGGTTTATAGTAATATATAGGCAAAACTCAGGAAGGATGTAGACTTGCATAACACCACCAAATAAACTGACCTGATTGACGTTAATAGAACCACTAACATGAGCAGATTACACATTCTGTTCAAGTACACCTAAGACTTTCACCAAGATATACCATAATATGAGCCATAACATTTTAGTAAATTAAAAAAATATTTTATGTTCTCTGAAAACAATGGAATTAAACTAGATATAAGAATGAGAGAAAAAAACAATATGCCCAACATATCCGAAAAATCAAAAACATACTTTGGAATAATGCATGAGTAAAAGAGTAAATCACAAAAGATATTAAAAAATACTTTGAACTAAATAAAAATAAAATCACATATATTAAAATTTATAGGATGCATCTAAAGCTACTTAAAAGAGAAATTTATAACATTATAAATTTTACATAAAGTAAGTAGAAGAAAGAAAATAATGACAAAAGTAATCAATGAATTAGAAAACATAGAAAATAAATGGAAGTAAAAGCTAGTTTGCTGAGAATGTTAAAATTGGTAATCTTTTAGCTCACTTGATCAATAAAAAGTAATACAAGGCTCAAGTTAATAATTACAGAAATGAAATCTTACAAAACCAACAGATGTTAAAAAGATAAAAAGTAGTATTGTGAATATTTAATTGCAATATGTCTTACAAATTTGATGACAGGTGAATTTCTTGAAATATAGTAACTTAAGAATTTAATATTCTGAAATTAAATAAAATTCATAGTTAAAACTTTTGTAAAAAATAATCCAGGCCTACATGGATTCTTCAATAATGAATTCTACCAAATTTAAAGAAATAAAAAATACCAATTATAAATAAACTTCTCTACAAATGGAAGAGGGGAGACTATATACCAACACACTTTATAAGAACAACCTTACACTGATGCTAAAATCAGGAAAGACAGAATAATAACTAAATAAAATTATAGACCCATATTCCTCATATAGAGTCATATATTTTGTAAACACACAAAATATTAATAACTTGAATGCAGTAATATCTAAAAATAATATATAAAATAATAGAACATCTTTGTCATGTAGATTTATTTTTAAAAAGCAAGATTGGTTTAATATTTAAAAGGAAATAGAATTGTCTACAGTAACAAAGTAGATAAGAAAATAAATAATCATCTCAATAGTTATAGAAAAAGAATTTTTAAAAGTTCAATATTGACCCATGTTAAATTTATTAGTGAACTAAGAATAGAAGATAACATCCTCAACTTGATAAAGTATGTTTACAGAAAACCCACAACTAGCTGATAGTTAATATTATGGAATGCTTTTATCCTATGATTAGAAATAAAATAAAAACTTTTTGCTCATACAATTAATTTCTAATCAAAATAGCACTGTGGTCCTAACCAGTAAAGTAAAGCAAGAAAATTAAAAAAAAAAAAAAAAGAAGAAGAAAACATAAATATTAGAAAGGAAAAGATTCTGTCTTCATATGCAGACAAACAAAACATGTAAGAAATAAATCATAAGAAATCTTTAAAAATAGCAACCAGAACTATATGTAAAATTAGCAAGTTTATAGGCTACAAGTTCAGTATAGAAAAACATTTGTATTTCTACATAAAAGCAACGAATAATTATATATAAAATATTGAATACATTTATATCATAATTAAATTACATTATTAGTGATGCATTTTGTGAAAGATATATGAGACCTGCACACTGATATCTACAAAATATTGCAAAGGTTAAACAAAGAAGACCTAAAAAGATTTACCATGTTCATAGACTGGAAAAACTGTTTCTTACAGTGTCTTTATTTTTCTAAAATTGATTATAGTAGTTACTTTTTAAAAATATATTGAAGTTGGTTTTAAAATTTGTGTGGAAATACAAAAGACCTAGACTAGCCAAATTGTTTTGAAAAAGAATAAAATGAAATGACTAACACTAATTTCAAGATTGTATAAATTGCTACAGCAACCAATACAGTGTGGTATTTGCATGAGGATAGTCATATACAGATGAAGAGAAAAGAGTAGACAGAGCACACACACACACACACACACACACACACACACACACACCAGTTTTTAGCTGTACTTTTTATTGTAAATATACTCTCTCAGATTAAGGGAGTTATCTTCAATTGCTGTTTGTTGAAAGTTTTTATCATGAAAGGGTGGTGAATTTTATAAAATTAATCTATTATGATGTTCTTTGGATTTCTCTCCTTTGTTCGATTAATGTGGTAAATGATGTTAAATAACTTTCAAATGTTAATCTAACTTTACACTGCCAGAATGAATTCCAGAATCATGATATATTTTCTTTTGTGTATACCATGTTTTGATTTGCTACTGTTTAACTTTGATGTTTATTTGTATCTATGTTGATGAAAGGTACTGATTTGTGATTTTACTTTCTTATAATGTCTATTTCAGATTGTAATATCAAGGTAATATTGGTCTTATTAAATGAATTGATACATGATTCTTTTTTTCTCTATTCTCTGTTATATATTATTTCCTCCTTATATAATTGGTAGTATTCACTAGTAAAGTCATCTTGTCCTGAAGTTTTCTCTGTGGCAATTTTGTTTTGTTTTGCCCTTTTTGTTTTGTTTTAGCATACTTTAAGAGTAGCTCACAAAACTAATCTTTAAGCCATTCTACCATTATAAAAACTACAGGTGTTTATTTCAATGCTAAAAGCAATCTTTAGTAGCATACTTTTCAATGTAAATTAAAACCCATATAAATTAAATTTTCAGATAGTTGCTATAGAACACAGAAAAATGTAGTCCCTATGTCCTTATCTTTTATATGGCTGCATTTGCACCAATCTTATTCTTAAAAAGACATTTCAAAACTATCGAGAATTAATTTAAGTGATTATATATGCTCCAAACTTATGTTAAATTTTAGTTAACTATAAAAAGTGCTATCTATAAATACTACCAGAAGTCCTGATATCTTTTCACTCTGCTAATGATGAAATTTTGATTTGTATTTTACTCTGTTACCATCATGGCCCAAACATTCTGAAATTCATCAACCTATTCATATCGGCTTTGTTTAGTTTTGTTTTTTGTATTGTATATATTTTAGCATCTTTCTACTTTCAAATGATTAGTGTATGATATTTAAATATGCCTTTTATAACTTACCCACAGTTGTTTTATGGTATTTTTTATTTATTTTTACAATTTTTTCTTTAACACACAATAAGAATTCTAGGAAAGAATGGCTTAAATTAGTCTCAGCCTCCACATATATAAAGTTTCATGAAGGAAAATCTTCAGTAACATTACCAAAATTAATATGACACAGTTCAAACACACACAGAAAAAGCAAAAGTCAATATCTTGTATATTTCCATGTCTATGCTTTTATATCAAAAGAGACAAAATTATAACACAAATTCAGGAAAAGAAAAAATGGCTTTTATTCTCTCTTGCCTGGAGCAATCATTTGAAAGCCAATATTTGAAGTAGAAGCTGTATAAAGCATTTATATTAAAAATAAAGAAGCAAAATATATAGTGTACAATTTCTCTCTAATTGTAGTATATTTCTCTTATAAAAATGTCATACTACACAAGATAAACTTAAAAGTCAGATGAGCTCCACATAAATTTGAGTTAAAGTCAGTGATTTTCCTATCTAATTTTAATACATAATAAACAGGTCGGCAATAAAATCTTCAAAGGTGATTTATAAAGGAATGATTTGCTTTGAGTTGTGTAAATAATAAATATGGCCTTTGTGTGTCTGTGTCTGTGCCTCCAGTAAACCCAGAGGCAAAAGCTACTCCTAATACAGCAATTTTTAAATATCCCTTGAAGGCAAAATGTTCATGGGTTGAAAGAATCAACATAGTTAAAATGACTTTATCACTCAAAGCAATGTAAAGATTTAAAGCAACCCCTATCAAAATCCCAACAGCATTTTCTAAAGAAATAGAATGAAAAATCATCAGATTTGTACGGAACTACTAAAGACTCTAAATAGTCAAGACGATCCTGAGAAAAAAGAGTAAGGCTGGAGGTATCACTCTGCCTGACTTCAGATTATACTACAAAGTGACAATAATCAAAATAGCACAGAATTGGCAGAAAACTAGACACACAGAATACAATCGAGAATCTAGAAATAGACCTCCATATATATGGGCAAATAATTGTCGACAATGGAGCCAAAATCAGACAATGGGGAAAAACAATCTTCTTCGATAAATGGTGCTGGGAAAATTGGAAAGCCACATGCAAAAGAATGAAATTGACTGCTATCAGTCACCAAACACCAAAATTAACTCGAAATGGATCAAAGACCTAAATATAAGACCTGAAACAATAAGTTGCAGAGAAGAAAACACAAGTACTAAACTTATGGACCTTAAATTTAGACAGGGTTTATGAATTTGACCTCAAAGTCAAGGGTAGTAAAAGCAAAAAGAAATGAATGGGACTGTATCAAACTGAAAAGCTTCAGCACAGCAAAAGAAACCGTCAATAAGGCAAAGAACGAACCACTTAATTGGGAGAAGATATTTGTAAACAACACCTCTAATAAAGGGCTAATATCAAAAATATACAAAGAACTCATACAACTCGACAACAACCAAAAAACAAACAGTCCAATTAAAAAATGGGCAGAGGACATGAAAAGACATTTCCCCAATGAAGTTATACAGATGGCCAACAGACATTTGAAACAATGCTCAACTTTACTAGTTATTAGGGAAATGCAAATTAAAACCACAATGAGATACCACCTCATATCTGTTAGAATGGCTATTACCAACAGCACAAGTATAACAAATGATGGAGAAGTTTTGAGGGAAAAGGAATCCTTATACACTGTTGGTGAGAA
>NW_011888784.1:20966798-20990601 GCF_000151845.1 Pteropus vampyrus | reverse complement strand
CAATAAGGCATGGGAAGAACTGGAAAGCAGGATGAAGGATTTCTTCTCTAGCTGTGCCACTCATTACTGGATAGTTTATGAGTTACTTAACCTCTCCACATCTCCTGATTGGCTAAACGTTAAGGTTAGATTAGATCCTTTCTAAATTCTCTACTAGCAAGAATAAAGCTAACATGTGGTTTCCTTAGGAGATTTTCAACTTTTGTTTCAAGTACGCGAAAAAAAAAAAAGGATGTCAAATTTCTATGTATTGAACTTAGTGTTTTATGCTCATTCTGCCTGATGTAACTAACTGAGGTTTATTCTAGGTACAATACTTTAGGTTAACTTAAATGTACTTTCTAAGGATTTCTCTTTCTCCTCATTCATTATTACTTGGGTGGCATCTATATTGTCATGTTTGCTGCATTGTTTGATGACCTATTGGTGTCTCAACGGCATTATCTGCTGAGGTGTGTACATCCATCCTCCAGTCTGATTCTTGCTGTGGCCACCTTCCACACTGATATCCTCTAAAGGATCTGAGTCCTGATTTGCATACTCCAACCCCCCTCTTGTCACAGCTCTACAATACATTTAAGTCTGCTGACTCTTCTAACATCTATAAACAACTTGGGAGCATAGGAAAATTCAGCTGTTCCCTCATGCCATTCTTGAAACAGGAGACACCTTGTTGGCTGCCTTGGTTAATCTCACTTAACTTCCATATATTCCCCTAGTGAATGCGCATGAAGCTGCTTGGGAAGCACGACAGGGTTTAGTTATATTTTAGATTCTCTAAACTGGAGATTGTATTATATCCCCTCACCAGGACATAATCAGGGGGGGCAGACAAAAGATTTCCTTCACAGAGAGATACCTGAGGGTCTTAATTTATCACTTCACTTCCTTTTATACTCTTTTTATTTTTCACTCTCCCCAAGCTTATAGAATTTTTATTTAATTACAGATGATTGTGCTTGAGAGGAATAAAGCTCAAAAGTATCAGGTATTCTCTTTGTAATCATTAAGATATAACCTTAGCCCATATGCTCAGAACTTGAAGTGCATTTTTTTCCCTCAAAACGATTGCCATATTCTTCAAAACTCTGTTCTGGATTTCAAAAGCTTTTAATATTTTTCTTTGTCACTTTTTCTTGAGGGCACTAAAGGTGGCTGGTTTGATTTTGTTTCTCTGGCCTGAGGAAAACCATATACACGAAGAGTAAGCATGTAGAAATGCACAAAGTAGTTCATAAAACTATTTTTCTTCACATAACTTGCAATGATTTCCTTTTGCCTCAGTTTTGTTAAAGTAAGATACTTTTGACTAGTGAACGTTATTTTGCCTGATATGGTACATAAAGTTGATGGAAATATAGAGTTTGGTATATATACATATATATTTTAAGAATATAAAAGTTGATAAATTCTGAGGATACTTAGCTCTCTCCAAAGAATATAATTTTTCATTTCTGTGGCCCTGAAAATATACAAAAGGAGATAGAAATTGTGAAGGTTACTTTCTATTTAACTTCTCCTTGAAATGTCCTGGTCACAGATCTGTTGCTATAGGAAAACATAATAATGATTTAGGCCTAAAATTTTAACTCTCAATAAACTATGTCAAAAATAGCTCATAATAACTCTTTATATTCTAGCTATTTATTAATAAGTTTATTCATAAGTCCAGAAATATAAATATTAATGAAAGCCTATATCTAAAGCAGAACCATTGCAATAAAGGAGAGTCTTATGCAAAGGAAGAAAATGTCATTGTCAAATCACAGAGCAGGCTATGAATTATTCATAAACCATCGAACATAGCAAATCTCTGATGTTTTTCAATCACTAGAAAGATTTTAATATAGAGAAAAGTTCCATTCTGTTTTATAATTACATATTTGTTTTATTATATTTCATTGTATTGATTCATTGTCAGTGCTAGAAGATGATTATTTTCTAAACAAATAATCTTTCACCAAATATTAGAGATTAGAAACAATTGGAAGTACAATATAATAGAATAAACAAATCAGGAGGACTGAAATGGATTTTGGTTTTCTGCAAATAAGTCATTTCTTATCATAGCTGATCTGCTAGAAGGTCCTGTAACATCTTCCAACCATTTCTGATGACAGTACTTTATATATGGTTATTATCACTAGGAGACACAATTAATTTCACATGTTATTATAACTAATGAGTCAGATGAGGTGTATATGAATACTAATCTGAGTTAATTTTGTTATTATTTGAAACAGAAGAAATAAAACAACATGAATATAATCTTATTATAAATAGGGACAATACACTTTTTGAAATGATTTTAAATATTTTTCAAATGATTATTTTCCATTATTTTCCTAAAATGATAAAAAATAAAATTATTTCCATTTGCTTTATCAGTACTTTAAATATAAACAAGTGGTGCAATTGAGAACAGAGCCCAAATATTTGTGTGTGTGCTTATATATGCAATCTGCTTTACTGCAGGTACACAGATTTGGTTTAATTTTCTAAATCAATGCTAATGTTTCCTAAACGTTTTCTTCATTTTTGACTTGATAAGAATAAACATGATATGTAATTTTTATATAAATTTTGAAAAATAAATATAAATGCTTAAATTTATAATGAAATTAGTTAAAATTATATGTAATTACATATTCAGTTCATCGGTCTCATTAGTCACATTTCAAAGGTTCAATAGGTATGTGTTACAATTAGATACTGTTAATGGACAGTGCCATATGGAACACTCCATCATTCCTGAAAGTTCTATTGGGCAGTGCTACTATAAATAATTTGAAGCCATTTTTAATAGCTACATAATATCCCATCATGTTGTTGTATAATAATTACTTAAGTATTCCTATACTGTTGTATATTTGCAGTGCATCCAGGTTGACTTCTTTTGTTTGTTTTTGTTGATTTGTAGTTGTGATTGTTGTCACTTTAGTATTAGAAATATGCTAATAAATGATATATACTTTATTTTACATTTTATCTTGGAAATATTAATTCATTCATAATTTGTTTTCTTCTGTGGTCGTAACTAAGCTTGTAGGGCAGAACTACTGGCTAGGGTAAAGAACTCTCGAAAACTACAGCACCATTTAAGTATGAGAAAAGATTATTTTGAATTATTTTGATTTTCATATCGATTTGTTGGGATATTTTTAAATAGTTATACATTGCAGTTTTTGAAAGAGTATTTAACTTTTTTGAGCCTGAGGTAATTGTGAATTCACAGTTTGTTAAGTATTAAATGAACTAATAATATTTGAACAGTTTTAGGCTTATGGACTTCATGCACTGTGTACCTTAGAATCAAAAAATTTTCCCAAATAACCAACTTTTGTCTAGATAATTGTTTTGAATAATATTTTGAAAAGTCTTTGAACTATCAAAGTATTTAATGGTTTTTCAATGTTTTGCTCCATGATATGGTTCATTAATAAAGTAACATCTTACTTTTCTTTATAAATTTTTATATGCAAGAAATATTTGGGTAGCAGAGTAGTAATTTAAGCACTTTTATGATCCAACTAGAGTAGAATAAATGTTATGCAGTAATAATTATGCAAGAGGGTAAACATTGATGAGATTAGCCCCATTATTACAGTTTCTATAAAGTGTTTTCTTTGTAATTTTCTTTGATTTTGACTTTTCGAAAGAATTCCTACAGTTTCCATTTTCTCTTGTAATTTTTAAAATTTACTTTTCTTCTGATTTTAAGATATTACATCTTGACTCTGAGAAAAAATTATCTAGATGATAAATTTTAGATTGCAAAGGGACTTCACTTAATTGCGAATGTTGAGCAAACAGAGATAGTTTTTCTTCCAGCTCTGAATCTCACTGCCCAAACCCAACTGCATGGCACAGTGCCTTAAATACATTAATTGTTTTGGAATTACACAGACCTAATTTCAAATCCAAGCTTCAGGACATAATAATTGGATGACTTCGGGCAAATTATGCAAGTAATTGTGCTTCTTCATAAGGTGTCAATGAAAAAATTAACAATAAATACTTAGTATGGCACATGGCACACAGTAAACCAGCAATAATCGTTAGGTACTGTTGTCACTGGGGCTGAATTGAATTGACCTTTGAAGAAATTATTTTTAAGTTCCAATGAAAAAAAAAAAATACAGAGTTCCAAAGAAACAATATGGTCTTCCTGATTCTCATTTTGTAGATAGCTAAGAATGTAAATCTTTTGTACATTTTCTATAGCACAATTTTTTTCTGAAGATTTTGTTTTATTATTATTATTTAAGTATACTTGGTATACAATATTATATTAGTTGTATTAGTCTCAGGTGTACAACATAGTGATTCAACATTTATCTTACAATGTGGTCACAATGCTAATTCTAGTAGTCATTTGGTACCGTGCAAACTTATCACAGTATTATTGACTATATTTCTCTTTCCCTTTTTCATCCCTCCCCCCATCTTCCTCCTCTCTGGCAACTATCCACTTGGTCTCTGATTCTATGAGTCTCTTTGTGTTTTGTTTTGTTTGTTCATTTGTTTTGTTCTGTTTTATTTTCCACGTATAAGTGAAACCATGTGGTATTTGTCTTTCTCTGTCTGACTTATTTCACTTAGCATAATATCCTCTAGATCCACCCATGTTGTTGTAAATGGCAAGATTTTATTCTTTTTTATGGCTAATATTTCATTTTATATATGTACCACTTCTTTATCCATCGATCTGTAGATAAATACCTAGTTTGCTTCTATATTTTGGCTATTGTAAAAAGCACTGCAATAAACATGGGGGATATTTTGAATTAGTTTTGGTTTGGTTTTTCTTCAGATAAATACTCAGAAGTGCAATTGCTAGGTTATAAGGTAGCTCTATTTATAAATTTTTGAGGAGCCTCTATACTTATTTCCATAGTAGCTGCACCAATTTGCAGTCCTATCAACAGTGCACAAGGGTTCCCTTTTCTCTATATTCTTGCCAACACATGTTATTTGTTGAGTTTTTTGATAATAGCTATTCTGACCGGTGTAAGGTGGTATCTCACTGTGGTTTTGATTTGCATTTCCCTAATGATTAGTGATGCTGAGCATCTTTTCATGTCTGTTGGCTAACTGTATGTCTTCTCTGGGGAAATGTTTTTTCATGTCCTCTGCCCATTTTTTTGATCAGATTGTTTATTTTTTGTTATTGAGTTGTATTCAGATATATCATTTGCAAATATATTTCCCATTCGGTAGGTTGTCATTTTGTTTTGTTGATGGTTTCCTTCACTGTGCAGAAGCTTTTTAGTTTGACGAAGTCTCATTTGTTTATTTTTGATTTTTGTTTTTGTTTCCTTTGCTCAAGGGGATATATCCAAAAAGATATTACTGATGTCAAATAGTTTACTACCTATTCTTTCTTCTAGGAGTTGTATGGTTTCAGTCTTTACATTTAAGTCTTTATTCATTTTGAGTTTATTTTTGCTTATGGTGTAAGACAAATCTATATCTAGTTTCCTTTCAGTCAAATGAGTCAACTATCAGCCATTCCAAATAATAGGAGGTAGCCAGGCTGAAACCCAGTGTCTGGAGCTCTAGTATAGATAATAAGGATGTAATAAAGCAAAGTGTTGAGAGGCCATTATCACATATTTCTGTGCCAGAAAAATAGCAAGGATTCCTCCTATCTAATTAATTAACACATCCAACACTATATGTGTGTGTATAATCATTTAAGTTTCACTCTCTTAGCAAATTTCAATTATACAATACAATGTTAACCATATTCTATATTAGATCTTCAAATCTTATTCTACTTATAGGTGAAAGTTTGTACCTTTTACCAATCTCTCTCCATTTCCCCTTCTCCACAGCCCTTGGTAGCCAATTTTCTACTTTCAATTTTGACTTTATTTTTTAGAGTCCACATATAAATGATGCTATGTAGTATTTGTCTTTCTCTGTCTGGCTTATTTAACTTAGAATGCCCTCAAGTTCCATCCATATTATTACAAATGGCAGGATTCCCTTCTTTTTCATGGCTGAATAATATTTCACGCACATACACACTATATACCACATCTTCTTTATTTATTCAACCATCCATTTGTAGATACTTATGTTGTTTCTATATTTTGGCTATTGTGAATGCTGCAATGAACATTGAAAGTAAGTCTTTGCTGAATGTGCTCTCACCCTCTTTCTGGAATCAGCAGGAAAGCTGAGGTAGGCTTTTCTCCTGGAATCACAGAAGCTCAAGAGGCCAAGAGGAGAAATGAGAAGCACCTTCACATCATAGTAGTAGGATTATTCATACTAAGCAAAAACTGGAAACATCCAAATGTCTATCAACAGAGAAATTGATAAATTTCATCTGTCTATAATGTATTTGAGTATGTCTTTACATAGCTTTTTAGTATTGTTCTGGATATTACATGAGGACATGAGCAAATATCACCTCTACATCCTGTTTTCATTTTCTTTGAAAAAAAAAAAAGAAATATATATTTATAAATTGGTACAGCCACAATGGAAAACAGTACAGGCACTGTACTGTTTCCTCTGTTGATTGCCTTTGCTGGTTTATAGATCAGTTGACTATTGTTGTGTGGGTTTTTTTCTGGGCTGTTTATTCTGTTCTATTGTTCTATTTTCTTTCACTAATTTCACATTGTCTGACTATTGTCACTTCACACTAAGTCTTGAGTTTGGGTAGCATTAGTCCTTTGACTTTGTTCTCCTTCAATATTGTGTTGGCTGATCTGGGTCTTTTGCCTCTCTACATAAATTTTAGAATCGGTTTATTAATATCCTTGAGATAAATTGCTGGGATTTTGATAGAAGTTGTATTGAATCTATAAATCAAGCTGGGAATAATTGATATCTTCCTATTGAATCTGCTTTTTCATGCACATAGCACATATGTCTAATTTAAAAAATTTCTTTGATTTCTTTCATCGATGTTCATAGTTTTACTCTTATAGATCTTGTACATTTTGTTCAATTTCTATAAGTATTATTTTTTCGGTGTTAATGTAAATAGTATTTTATTTTTAATTTCTAAGTTAGTAATTGATAGTATATAAGAAGGCAATCGACTGTTGTATACTTATCTTTGTCAACTTTGCTATTATTTCTTATTAGTTCCATGAGGGTTTTTTTGGTTGATTCTTTGGGATTTTCTACATATCAAACATGTCATCTGTGAATAAAAACAGTTTTATTTCTTCCTTCTCTGTCTATATACCTTTCATTTTCTTTGCTGGTCTTATTATATTAGCTAAGACTTCCAGTACAATGTTGAAGACAAGTGGAGAGAGTGTCTAAAGACTGTTAATGTGTTACACTTCAGATTCCATATTTTCTTATTGTAAGAAATATTTTTAAAGATATTTTAACATTAAACATCTAGATGTCTTATCACTGATGACTTTTTTAAAAATTGCATCAAATTTAATTAAAGTGCTTCTTTTCATTTTTTCTTTTAACATAGTATACGAAAATGGTGTATGTTAAATTCAGTGCTATCTTAGCATTAATTAAATATAATAGAAAAATAATCTATTTCAAGATTGTTGAAGAGTGGCAAAAATCCATGCTTTCTTTGTTCAAATAGCATGTTAAGTGGCCCAATTGGTCTTGAACAATGATTTCAATGTATATATCAATTTTATTCTGGCTTTCACTGCTTTATTCCTCCTTATATTTTCTCATTTACCTATACAAATTGTGATCATATTTTTAACACTAAAATCCCAATTGCTATAAGAATATTTTCCTTTTCTTTGTCATTAATCATCTATATTCTATACAGCATATAGTAACTTTATAGTTCTCACAACAGAGTATAAAATGCTGTGTACATAGTAGATACTCAAACCTAGTTGATACATTTGCTCATAGAGGAAAGTGAAAATGCTAAAATCTACTCCCTCCAAAGCTATAAATAAATAATCTGCCCTTGCCTATGGCATGCCTTCTTCCTACCCGAACTAAATAACAAAAATGGAAGAAAAAAATTTTTTTACCATTGATTATAAACTCTTTTGTTTGTTATAGTTACAGTTGATTGACATGGAAGAAACTTTCTATGGGTTATGAGACTAAAAGGCATAGATTGAGAAGCATTATCTCATACACATGTATTGTTTGAGGGATGTGGTGTATGTATTGTTCTATTTGAAGACTAGATAAATGTTATAGAGGAAGTATATAGAATTCTGAATCTGAAAAAGTTATGAATTTTTGTTTGTTTTTAGTTTAGGCAACTTAATCTAAGTTTCAGACTTCTCAAAATAAAACAAATGTAATAATATTTATTTCAATATGGCTACAAGGTCTAAATTAAGATAATATATGTAAAGAAGGTGCCAGAAGTGTACAATATACTAGATATTTGATAATATTGTTTTTCAACCTTTCTTATTTGACTAAAATATAAAATTCTATGATTCTAAGAGTGTTTATCTTTTTTATATATTATTCAATTCTTTTATCTTTTTTATTATTCTCTTTCATTTCCTAAACCCCAACAATCCATACTTTCTTAGGGTTATTGCTGGAATAAGAGAGAAGTCATACCTTAGATCAGTTAGTATTGTATTTGCCATAAAAATATCTTGTGGGACAAACTGGAAATAAGTGACTTAATGAGCATCCTATACTATTTGTTGATTTGGATATTTATTTAACCTTTCATGCTCCCAACAAACATTTTATATATCTGTAATTCAATATAATTCATATGTATTAAATATAGTTTCATGAAAGCAGAGGCCATATCACTATTTTTTCTTGTACCCAATGAGCCAAAGAAATACCAGAAAGCCTGACACACAGAAGAGGCTCAATAAATGTTTGCTTAAATGGATGAATGTAGGTATGAGGTACAGATGGATGACTGGTTTGATGGAATTACTATTTTCCATTATAGTAGATAAGAATTTGTCTAGAATCCTACCATATGAAAATTATTAGATATTGATAGTATAAAGAGGGCTTCCCCAGAAGATGCCCCTATAAAATATCAGATCTTTTCAAAATGTTTTTGTAGTAATGCTAAAATTTTTTGATACTGTATTCATATTTTAAAAACACTTTTATAATATGTATACCCATATACTTATGTCTTCATTTATAAATCACTTATATGAGCATATGAGCACTTAAAATTGACTCCATCAATCATGAAATTAGACAGCATAGATATTAGGGTCTCACTTTCAGATGATAAAATTGAGTCTTAAAGGCATAAAATAACTTGCACATGTTCATACACCAAGAATATTATAGCTCTGTTACTTGTGCCTAGGATAATCTAATTTTAACATTGAGTCCGTTCTCTTTTTTCAAACTAGTAATTTTGTAGTAGTTAAACTCTTTTAGCAGTTAAGTGTTTGTACTCTAATTGGTCAAAAATACCTCATCTGGGTCACTTGGAAACAGAAATTTGAGTTCAAAAGTATGTTTCTAATTTTTTAATGAAATAAAATATTCTATGCAATTAGAAAATAGTAAAATCATGGACTATTTTTAATGTTGAACTTTCAATCTCACTTTTTTTTTATTTTTACCTTCCCTTCTTACTCTGAACATTTAGTTGATAACCAATAACTATATATAAAATGTATAAATGGTACCAGTAGAGCAATTAAATGCATGGAAACATACAATTTTAGAAAATCCTAAGACAAATATAAGAAAAAATATGGTGCATGCAAAGTATCTTTGACAGTCTCAGATGATTTATTCTGTTATTACCTTTAAGAGAAGTCATTAATGAATTAATGTACCAAGAGTATCCCAGACATGTGTAGTGAAAAATATCAGTACTAATCAATATTTTGTGAAAGTAGAAAAAAATTCATAATCAATCATAATTAAATGTAGGTTAATCTCTAATAAATCAGAAATAATGAAATACTCTATTTCAGATTAAAATATCTGACTAGATCACAGGATAATGTAATTGATGAACAGTAAATGTGTTCAGAAAGAAAAGGCAAGAAAGAATTCACTTATTCATTGAAGTCTATTAGTGGGAATAAAATAAATTTAAGTACATGCTCTTAACAGCAAAACAATGAATTTTTTTTTTGTTCAAGAATCCAGTTACTGATATCATTTTACTCAAAATGTATATTTAATGAGAGAACTTTGAATTCTAAAAATATAGAATAAAGTAAATAAATGTATGAAAATAATGACAATGATACTTGAAAACAATTTTAAATCAAAACCATAATTGGTATAGATTCCAGAATATTTTTCAACATTGACTAGGAGAGACATAAAACATGTGTGAATACATGCACACACACACATACATACATACATACACACACAAGAATAAGATGAGCAGAACAAACAAATAGTAGGACACATTCTCCTCACTCTTTTTGATTACAAGGAGAAGGAAAAATTTGGGATAAAGTACTCTTCTTGGCTGAGATCTAGTTGAGTGCTTTTAGATAACTTTTAAGCTGCTATTGAGCTTCTGGCTGTGTACAGAACTGCAAATTAATGTTCCACCTAGAAAATCTTCATTCATACAGGAATCGATGTTTTATTGAAATATTTGGCAGGAGTCACTCTCAAAACTCAGTTACCTATCCTAAGGGTCACCAGAGGTGGACATCTTTTTTTTAGGTACAATGAGAGGAGTAGAATGACACAGGGAAGTTATAAGTATGCACCTGCTACAAGGACAATGACATTAAGAGAGCTGAAGTAATTTAGATTCATGATAATGTAATCCTTGTAAAGGAAGGAATTTACTCAACTGGGAAGGGAAAAAGTCTTTCAGTAAAAGATCTAAGATCAGAATTTGAGTTGTATTCACTATGAGTTTTGTCAACTTACTTATCTCTCAGTTGTAATGAGGATGATGACATTTATCTTGTCTATTGTATTAATTGAAACAATCGGTATAAAACATTGAGCAGAGTAGATCTTCAAGAAGTGGTGGTTATTATTCTGGCAAAGAATAGATGCACAGCAAAGACTATTGATGTTAACTAATTGAATAAACTTCTTCTAGATTCTTATAGTAGATTTCTATACTTACAACTAATTTTATTTTACTTTCAAGTTGTTTTCCTCTTGGCTGCTGAATATTTGTTGAAAGAAAATACCTGTTTATTTGTAACAAGTGAAAAAAATGTATGGCTGCTGGAGTTTAGTCTAGAAAAGAAGCTAGTGTTTATGCTTCATTTATCACAAGGCTAGGCTCTTCAAGTAATAAACTTTTGAGTCAGGGAGGGGTCTAGTAAGGTTTGGGTCCATGTTGCTTGAGACTAAACTTTACCTAAGGATTGGTATTAAACTATGTTAAACCTAGAATATTTGAACAAGAATTTTATTAGACAGTATTTTTGAGGGGGAATAAATGAAAACGATATGGCTGGTGAGGAGTGATTCCATAGAAGCCTGGTTAATGGGGGCCAGATTATATAAGATGCTATCTGTTAAAGATTTTGTACTTTATCTTAAAATGAAAAGTTATTTGAGAATTTTATGCATGGGAATAACTTGAATAGATGTAGATTTTAGATGCTCTGTAAGGAATGTTCTGAAGATGGCAATAACAGCTGCAGAGAAACCATTTTTGAAGCTGTTAAATTACATTTGTATAGAGAAGATAGTTCCTAGAACTAGAATTATGGCAGAGGAAATAGAGCAGAGGTAACTAGAAAGTAGACTCAAATAGATGTGGAGAGTTAGAGACACTAGGTTAAAAAGTGATTCCCAGATTGCTAACTTTTCTAGCACTATATTAAGTGAAAGAAAAGATTTTCTTTTTTAGTCATGTTTTCCTAACATGAATATATATTTCTTTTGTATATATCCTATGTGATATGGTTTTGAATCTGTGCAAGACACATGATCATAAGTATTATAAAAGGTGAGAACTCCAACCGTTTTGTTATTGTCAATCTAGTTAACAGCAGTTAGTATTCCTGACACAATCAAGTTTTGAGGGGGCAAATGGGCAAATGCTTAGTTAACCAATTCAAGAACTTTAGGCACAATATTGTAAGTCAGATATTGCTCCTCAAATTAATAAAAAGGATTGACATGTACTCTTTCCACGTGGTATAGACTAGTATAGACTGCCTCAGCAGTTGTCCATCAACTCCCCATGACTCATAGAAAATTAGAAAGTAGAAGTAGTGTGAAGCTCACAGATCGATATCAGTGGGTTTTTATGAGTTCTCTGGCATCTGGCCATGCTTTTGAAAGTCTTTAGATGCCATTATTAAGTTAATTAAAAGTAATATCATCTCTATCAAAAGTATTGTGGTACAATTTTGTTTTGATTTGATTTTTAATTCAGAGAAGCTGAACATCATTGTTCTGTAGCATCCTTTGAGTACCCATCTTAATTATGAACACACAGGGCAAGTCTTATTTTACTTGATATTCACTTTTAGTTCATAAGATAAAGACAGTTATGTAACCAAGTGAAGAAAAAATTTTATGATAGAAAAGGAATAAACATCCTTCTTTTTACCATCTCTCTCTAATATTAGAAGTTAGGCCAATCTCCCATCAAGAGAAAAATGTTATGGGTTTTTTGATGTTATAAAGAAAATGACTAAATGAGGAAAGTTCATATCACCTTCTGTTATTTCCTCTGTGGTGGAATGAAAATCCTGAGGTTATGTTTCATCTTCTGTTTAACTCCTTCCTTTCCAATTTTAATGCCTTTCGCTTTTTTTCCTTAGCCTGATTGCTCTGGGTAAACTTTTGAACTGATCTTGATTAAAAGTGGTGTAACTATGAATTCTTGTATGTTCTTGATCTTAGGGGGAAATTTTCCAGTATTTCACCACTCAACTTGATGTTAGCTGTGTGTTTGTTTAAATGTCCTATATCTTGTTGAGAGAGGGAATTTTCATTTTTACTTTTCTGAAGGTTTTAATCATGAAAGGGTGTTGAATTTTGTCAAAAGCTTTTTCAGTGTTAATTGAGATGATCACATATTTTCCCTTCATTCTATTAATGTGGTATATTACATTGATTTTTCATATATTGAGCCATCTTTGCATTCTGGGAATAAATCTCACTTTGTCATGGTGTATTATCCTTTAATATGTTGTTAAATTCAGTTTGATAACTTTTTTTGAGAATTTTTTATGTTTATATTCATAAGGGATAATGACCTGTAATTATTTTCCATGTGATATCTTTATCTTTCTTTGGTATCAAGATGGATTCATAGAGAGAGTTAGGAAGTGTTCTCCCTTTTCTACTGTTTGGAAGCATTTAAGATTTGGCGTTCAGCCTTCTTTAAGTGCTTGGTAGAATTCATTAGTAAAGCCATCTTGTCCTGGACTTTTTTGTTGTTGTTCTGATATTCCCGATTACTTATACAATCTGTAATTGATACAGATCTGTTTTGATATTCTAATTTTCCTTGAGTAAGTCTTGGTAATTTGTGTGTGTCTAGAAATTTGTTAATTTTATCTGTTATGTAATTTTTTGGAAAATAATTTTACATAGCATTCTTTTACAATCTTTATTATTTCTGTCACATGAGTGGCATATCTTCACTTTATTTTCTAATTTTTTGGTTGTGGCTTTTCTCTTTTTTTCTTAGTTAGTTAACTATAGTTTTTTTTATTTTGTTAATCGTTTAAAGAACCAAATGTTAGTTTCATTGATTGTTTTCTTTTTTCTATTTAGTATTTCATTTAACTCCACTCTAATAATTTGTTACTTCCTTCCTTCTATTAATTTGAGTTTGCTTTTCTTTTTCTAGTTCCTAAAGTCTAAAATTAGTTTATTGACATGAAGTATTCTTTTTTAAAAAAATTTATTTATTTTAATTAGTTTCAAGTATACAGTATATTGGTTAGACATCTGTATAGTTCATGAAACGATCTCCCCAATTGCTCCCTCCCTCCCCTGGCCCTCCACCTAGCCATCATATTAATGCTAACTGCATTCCTTATGCCGTGCTCCCTATCCTCGAGACCATCTATCAACTACTAATTTGTGGTTCTTTAATCCTTCACCCCATTCTCCCAGCCCCCCAAAACCCCCTTCCCTCTGTCTGTTATCAAATTGTCCACTATATTTATGAGTCGGTTTTTGATTAGTTTGTTCTTTTTATTCCTTGGATTCTGCATATAAGTGAAATCATAAGTCATATGTCTGACTTAAACATCTTCTAGGTCCATCAAAGCAATATCTTTTTCCATCCCCTTCCTTTTCATATGTAGTGGTCTTGTTTTCTTATCTTTTCAGCCACTCTATCTTTTGATTGGAACACTTAATTCTTTTCCATTTAAGGTACTTATTGATAGGAATGTAGCTGTTACCATTCTTTATTCCTGTTTTTGATACATATTTTTTTCTTCTTAAAAAGTCCCTTCAACATTTCCTGTAATACTGGCTTGGTGGTAATAAATTCCTTTAGCTTATTTTTGTCTGGGAAGCTCTTTATCTGTCCTTCAATTCTAAATGATAGCTTTGCTGGCTAAAGTAGTCTTGGTTGTAAATCTTGGGTCTTCATTCTGTCGAATATTTTTTGCCAAGCCCTCTATCTTGCATAGTTTCTTTTGAGAAATCAGCTGCCAGTATTATGGGTGTTCCCTTAAAAGTAATTATTTGTTTTTCTCTTGCTGCTTTTAATATTCTTTCTTTATATTTAACCTTTGGTGTTTTAATTATGATGGATTTTGTGTGAGCCTCTTTGGATCCGATTTTTGGAATTCTCTGAGATTCCTGGGGTTTTATGTCCATTTCCTTCACCAGGTTAAGAAAGTTTTCCATCATTATTTTTTTAAACAGCTGTTCAACATCTTGGTTTTCTTCAGTTATGCTGATCAGACAGATATTTGGACTCTTAATAGTGTCCCATATTCTCCTTAAATTATTT
Source organism: Pteropus vampyrus (assembly GCF_000151845.1). Lineage (NCBI taxonomy): Eukaryota > Metazoa > Chordata > Mammalia > Chiroptera > Pteropodidae > Pteropus > Pteropus vampyrus. The sequence goes on along the minus strand of NW_011888784.1, from coordinate 20,975,753 downwards.
TTATAGTCTTGGTATCTAATCTCATGCTGTTCTGATTGAGTATCCTTGGCTTTTCCATCCTCTAGATAAGGCATTTGATTCTCTTCTTTATTTACTTTGTTTATTCCTTTGTTTATTCCATTTAATATACTTCTCATCTCAGATAATGTGTTCTCCATTTCAGACTGGTTCCCTTTTATAGTTTCCATTTCTATTTTTATGTTTTTTATTTTTTCGTTGAAGTTCTCACTGAATTTATCTACATTTCCCAAAATTTCATTGAGCATCTTTATAACCAGCGTTTTGAACCCTGCATCTGTTAAACTACTTGACTCCATTATATCTGGATCTCTGTTATCTTCTCTCATATGATTTCTGCTTCTTTGTCTTCCCATTTTGGCTGCCTTTCCATGTCTATTTCTATGTACTAAGCAAAGCTCCTAAGTCTCCCAGTCTTATTAGTGTGGCTTTGTGAAGTAGGTGTCCAGTGTCATAGTCCTGAGAGGGGTTCAGCTGCAGGCCAAATTTAGCCAAAGCATCTACCCCTCCAGGGCCACCTGTTAAGATTCAGCAAGCAATTCACAGATGCTGTGCTTATAGTTACCTCAAGAGGCCACGCCAGAAACTGAGACCAGCTGCCTCCACCAGTGTGAGTCTCAGCAAGGAGCATCTGACTCACTGAGGATATACCTGGATGTGGCTTGGGTGGGGCCACAAGTTGCGGAAGGCAGGGTTTCAGGGAATCCTCTGGGCGGAGAGACCTCTGTTATCCAGTTTGATGACGTCACTGCTATGGCGGCACTGTATCTGGCGCACTGGGAGTGGGGAGGGCTCAACAGGTAGCAATGGATACCGCCGGCACTTCTGTACAGAGCAAGTCTCCCTTCGGCCCTCACTCCAACAATGTCTTCCTGTAATTCCCTGGTGCCAACTGCACGCAGCCAAATAGTCACTGGCACTCAAAGCAAGCAGGTTGGGCACCACAAAAATCCACTCACGGACATGGCCCCTTTAAAAGGCGTCTGCTGCTGCCACATCCTCCATCTCACTCAGCCACTCGAGACCCAGCAGCCCCGCGTCCTCACCCTATTTTACCTTTTGCCGTTGCAGGGTGATTTCATAGATTTCTCCCTAGTTGTATGGCTTGTTCATCAAGATTCCAGGAGATTTTTTCCTTGCTGCTGCTCCTTGTTTCTTTCACAACTTTGATTTGGTCGCCAGAGGGATGAATAGAGCCTCTGTCATCTACACCATTTTTTTTCCAAAGTATTTTCTTTTAATGTAGTTCTTTATAGCTATACATTTCCTTCTAAGCACTGCTTTTAATGCATTCCATAATTGTGAAATATGATTTTATTTAATTCATCTCAGAGCACTTCCTACCTTATGATTGCCTCTTTGACCCACTGGTTATTAAATTATTTTAGAACTTTTTTTTTTTAATTTCTACATATTTGTAAAACAGTCCGTTTTCATTTTGTTATGATTTTAGCTTCATTCCATTGTGGTTTGAGAAGATACTTTGTATGATTTCAATCTTTTTACATTTGTCGAGACTTGCTTGTGTCCTAACATATGCTCTAACATATTCACTTGAGAAGAATGTGTATTATGATTTTGAGTGGAGTATTCTGTAGAGTATTCTATATGTATCTGTTAGGTTAACTTGGTTTGTAATGTTGGACAATTCCTCTAATTAACAAGAGGATTCTACCAAGGGGATATATATATATATTTTTTTAATAATCACTGCTTCTACTCACACACAAAACCTTTTTTTTTTTTCAAAAATAATCATGAAATGAAATGAACAAAGTAATTATCAGCAGAATAACTCTGCAAGAGAAATATTTATTTTATTTAACTTCATGTATATAAATATCTTAAGGAAAAAAAGTAAAAAAAAAAAAAAAGTAAGTATAATAGTAAAAAATGCACTTCTTAATTCTGGCCAGATGACATGGCTCTGCCTTTAACCATGGATAAACTGGTAAAAAAGATTCATGGCAATAAAGTCAGTGATTATTTGATCTTTTGTTAAAACAAGTTGTTCTTCATGGACCAGGAACATGGTCTTGAGAGCTGGTTAGAAATACAGAATTCCAGGCTCCATCTCAGGTCCATTTTATCAGATTATGTGTTTTGACATAATGCTCAGGTTATTCACATGGACATGAAGTTTCAAAATGCTGCTATAGCCCAGTGCATCTCAGCCATGACGACACTTTAGAATCATTTGATAATATTTTTAAATACATACATACATACATACATACATGCATGCATGCATACATACGTATGCCATTATCTTGTTGAGAAATTCTGATGTAATCTGCCTATAGTGATTCTAATTTTAGTCAGCAATAAGAATCATTGCCTTAACAGGGTTTTTAACCTGAAATCCACAGCCTCTTTGTATTTCAATTACAGTAAAATAGTTTTTTCTTTCTGTAATCTCATACTTTTCTTTGCATTAAAAAAAAAAATCTGTAAGCAATTCATAAGGTCCACTGGACTGCTGAAGGAGTCCATGAACTAAAAATTTTAAGACTCTAAAGATAAATTATTATCCTAGAACTTCTCTATGGGCAAAATGTCATACGCACTTACAGATTAGTGAAAGCACCACTAATACATGGTTATCTCTTAGCCCAAACTAGTTACGAAACTTGGTTTATCCTCTTGTTTTTGTTTTCTTTACACTGAACAATAAAGAAGTATCTCTTTTTCTTTTCCAATTTATTATTAAAAATCTATTCATCTATTTAAATTAGGCTACACCGAGTGATAATTGAATGTCTAAAATCTATTTTTTCTCCCATAATTGCCAAATTTTTGTTAGAGCATTTGATCCTCCCTCATGTATCCCAAATGTTTCAAAGGAAAGTAAAATGTAGCATTTTTGTATTACATATTTTACATTAATTTTGATATTTTTAAATATTGCATTAATAAATTATTTATCTTAATTGCTGAATTTTTTTGGTACTGCTTTAAATTTTGGTCCCTGTAAGTGCCTCATTCACATCACTATAATCCTAGCCCTATGTCTCTTCATTAGAGTAAATTATTTATAATTGTTTGGAGGCCAAGACTAAGTTTAAAGAAAAATTACACATTTAATACACATTTAATATTTTGATCCGTTTCCATGATAGCAAAGACGGTATTATCACAAATGCAGTCATAAATTCATACAGACTTTCCATTTATGGTTTTTCCCCAAACAGTAAGCCTATTCACCTTACCTGTGAAACCCAAATGCCTATCTACTTATTCATGAGTTACTCCTTTTGGTTATTTTGAAGCATAGAGTCTCACTGAACAGTATGATTGTGTCTCTTTATGTAACACCGTAGACTGTATAAAATTTTTTGAAAAATTTCATTTAAATGAGGAGGCAAACTGCCCGCCCCCCCCCCCCGCCCCCGCCACACACACACAGATTAATTACTGTCACTAAATCAGTATTGGGAAGAGAGTACATATGTGCCCTTCTTTATATCCTGAATGATAAGCAGGATATCACAACTAAAACGTGCATCTAAATTTAAATTTCAGAATTTGGCAATGGCTCCAGTTTTTGTATTTTTTCTACTTTCTTCAATGACATTCAAGTGTGTCCCTTGTAGTAATAGCAAAAAAAGGTACATAACAACAAGGCAAGTGGTAGGGACCTAAGGTCATTCACAGACTTACTTTGTCTGTGGAAAGGAAACAGTTATTTCTTCTAGCAGATATCTGACCCAGTAGAAAATGCAGACTATATGTTTGATACCCAAATACGTTGCCCAAAAAATAATCACCAGTGTTTGTTGAAGACTTGCTCACCCATATTCAGTGCCTCCGACTTAAAATGAAAGCAGGGAAGAAACTACCTTTACTGTGGTTGTAATGAAGAAAGCTTATTAGAGACCAAAAGCTTCTATCGTTTACACATACCCAACTCTTATTGACTTCAATCAACTTGACCCTCTCAGCAGGAAGAATTTGGCTGTAAGATAGAAAATTGAATTTCATGAATACTATTACAAGAGGATCAAAACTTTTATGATGAGTTTAATATCTTGGACATAGAAGAAATTACTAATCACAAGAGAGACTTAAAAGCTGCTATTAGAGTATTTGATGTTCTCTAAAGATAAAACATTTTAAAGTAAGTGAATTATACATATAAATATGCAGTGTTTGATTTCAAAAAACATGTCATTGGAATGTCTCTTAAATTATTTCAATTCACAGGTGGAAGAAGTGGGGGTGTACATAGATCCACTAGTGAGGAGTATGAATCACTATGAATCTGGTTATGAGAATTGCAGCAGTTTCTTAAATGTGACCCCCACAACCATATACGCTTCTTTTCTCTCTCCCATATCCCATCTCAATCTCCAAAGAGAGTGAATAACAAAACATAATAGAGGGCTCACTAAGTGCCAGGTAATGTACAAGAGATTTATGTGCATTATTTCATTAATTCTTACAACAACTTCTTAGGGCAGATAATATCATTAATCCTATTTTACCAACAAAGAAACTAAAGCTCAAAGAAGTTAAGCAACTTTTCCAGGTCATACACCTAAAAAGAGAGAAAGTGGGAATCAAATCCAGGTCTGCCTAAAATTAAAGCCCATGAAAATAATGCATTATCCACCTCATATAGAAGCAACAAAATCCCTCTGTTTTCTTTTCTATGGAGCTGCTTAAAATCAAGTCCTCTTGCCTGAGCCAAATTTACGTATCAAAGGATTATCAACAAAAAGGCATAGCTCTGTTGCAGGAATTGTTGTAATCACACACAATAGGTATTTGGACTTAAGTTGATGAAATCACAAATGTGCCATGAAAGAAGTTTAATTGTTTGAACAGGAAGACCCTTACCCTGGATATTTTGTAGAACCCATTTTTCATCTCTTCTTTCAAAGCTACATTTTTGTTTACTCCAAATAATCCAGTAAAATATAGTCTTGCTTCTAATCCTATAAAGTGATAGAAACCCAGAATTCCAATTTCCTAAAAGAATTCCTTTTAAGAGTATTTTATAGGCTATTTGAAGGTGTTCTTATTCTGTTTTTTTGTGGAAGGGAGGAGGCCCTGGGACTTTTCTGTGTGCAAGTCATCATATCACAAATCTGCTATGGAAGAATATAAAATAAAAACAAAAAAAGCTAAGAAGCAAAACTTGTCAGCCTAAAGATAATGAAAGAAATCAAGACAAGCCTTGTCATAAAACCTGATATCTTAGACAGATTAGAATCTTTGACTAAGATAGTTAGAATAGATGAAGTATATACCATATCTGCCCTAATTAAATTTAATCTTCGGTATGTATCGTATGAGAATTAGTTTTCCTGTTCTCAGCCAGTTCTTCAAAATAGTTTTTGATCACATCTCAGTGGTCAATTTTCGGGTCTCCAGAACCCCTTAGCAAAAGTCACTGAAGCCTCTAAGCTTCAGCTTGAGGTGATTCTCATCAAGGCGAGTTTAATAGAAAGCTTATTGCCACCAATCAAAAACCAGAGCTTCTGTCTTAGTTTCAGAGCCTTGCATTTTCTCTCAGGTATTGGATTCTGACAGTACCCTTCCTTGGCTCTCACACTAGTTCTTGATAGTATTCGTTCCCAAGATGATGTACTACTGTGCTTACTTCAAGTTGCACTCATAGCTGTTGTCCTGGTGTTAGAAAATTGACCCCCTAGCAGCAATTTTAATAAAAAAGAGACCAAAGAATTTAGCTCCAGTACAAGGACCATACACATTTTAAGGCAGTATTCCACTTTTATTTACTTTCCCTTGAATTCACCCAGTATCTTTACCACCATTTAACTATTAACATATAATTCTTCAGGTTCCAGATTATATGCGTTTTACCTAGTTTTACACTGAATCTCAATCTCTCTCTGTCTCTCCCTCTTTCCACTTTCTTCACTCTCTTACACACACATACACATACACACACACACACACACTCCAGATTAGATTTTCTTACTATATTGTCTCACAGTACCCTCTTTTTTTTTATCTTTATAACGTAAATCATAATGTTATTAAGTAATTTTGCTATTTGATTTATTTCACCTTCAAGTGATAGTAAATTTGATGGAGGCTGGGAAAAAGTTTCTTGTTTACCATTTTATTTCCAAGACTAGCAGTGCATCTGTGACATAATTGGCAGTAAATAAATATCGCAGAGTAAATAAGTGACTTAAGTAAATTTTGCCCTGCTGTCTCCTCCATTTCCTGAATTATGTCTCTTCAGCTATCTATACTTATTTTAATCAAACCTACATTTATCATCTCTTTGGATGATCATTGTTGGAAGTCAATGCTACACCTGATTCAGTTTTTTTTCCAATCTCTTTTCCCTGCTCAGTCCTATGATTTAAGTCTTATGTCTTTTGCTGAAGCCCTTACATAACTTCTGAGAGGCTTTTCATAGAATAAACACCAAATTCCTCTTTTGAATTCTTTCACAGGTCTTCACCAGTGCCAAGACATGGCAGATTACTACAAGATAGCTAGTTTTGTATAGGTTATATCTGGTTTTCCCTGTTACCTTAATTTATATTACGATTTCTCTAGAGAGCATTGTCTGAATCTGAATTAATTTGATTAATCAAAAAATATAATTTACAAATATGTGGAATGGGAAGTGGTCATTTGCTTTGGCAATTATAAAGTTATTGCTCTTCTTGAGCAATTTCAGAGTTGGGAGCCAAAATTAAATCTGTGTCATCCATACGCACAGCTTCCAATTATGTACCTACATGCTGATGACTCCTAAATACATCTGTTTAATCCATTTCTTTCTCTTTAAGTTGAAATCTCCACCAGGATGACACACAAACATTTCAAGTTCAATTAAAACTAAAGGTATTCATCATGCTTTACAACTACATTACCGCTACCAGCATTATGACCAAGTGTTCATGGACTTGCATGTGAATACAGACTCACAGCTGTCCTTCATCTTGTCTCCTATCTGAGTTAATGCCACTGCTATTCACACAATTCAGAAATGGGAAGTGTCTTAGACATTTTCCGATGCTTACTCACTGAATCTAGTAAGTGCTAACATGATTCGATTTTAGTCATATCTAGATCTGGACTAGATTAGAATCCTGATTAAGCAATTTACTAACTATCTGATGTTAGAAAACTTAAACTTCTCCCTGTTTCCTGATTCCCTACCTGCTAAATTGAGATAGCACTGTCACTTCCTTGGGAAGGTTAGTGTAATTGTTAATGAAATGAGATTATACATATGAAGTATATAGAATCTTATCTATTTTTCTTTGAATTACTATTATTTATCCTTTTAATGCCTTAATTCAAGCCCTCATCAGAAAATAATCTTCTGATTTTTCTACTTCTATTTTTATTCCATCTCAGCTTCATTCTCTACACTGCTAACAGAATGATCCTTCCAAACTCTACACCCTAGCACATGTTTCTATCCTGCTTAAAACTTCTCAGTAGCTCTTAACTGCCTCTTGGATAAATCCCTCACTCCATACTGGGACTTGCAAAGCTTTTATATATCTAAGTCTTGTCTACCTCCCCAGATTTTTTCTTGCTCCTCTCTTCCTTATAGCCTTTGCTCCATCTATATAAAATACATAAATGTTTCTAGTTTTGTGATATTGTTTTATTACCCCATATCTTTATATCTGCTATTTCTTCTTGACAAGCTTTTCTGTGTATCCTTCAATACAAACTCAAGGCTCTTATTCTTTGTAGGATTGAACTTGACCTTTTCAAGAATAGTGGATTATTTTCTTTTTCCCACCAGTGAATCTTATAAATGCCTGTATTATAGTATTTGTGCTTTGTGTAGTGCTTGCTTGCTTACATGTATACCTCTTCTACTCAACTGTAAGTGCCCGTTTCATGTTAGGAATTAAGTACTGTACTGGTGAATAAGGCATGCTCACAGATCCTGAACAGTTCACTATATGAAGAAGATAGACATGTAAATAAGTTTGATCTCAAAGATGTGTTTCAAGTGAAAGCATAGAAAATACTTTGTGATTTCCAATAGAAGAACATGTTTCCACTGTCTAAGAAGATTGAAAGGATCTCAGTAATAGGGTTTCTTTTGAGCATTGTGGTTAAAGATGTTAGAATTAATCAGACAAAAAAGGAAAAGAAGCAAGATCAGAAATTTGAAAGAAACACTGTCATGTGTAAAGCATAAAAGGAGGGCATATGGAGAAGTGCATTTTTTTTTTTTAATAGAGAGTAGTATGCTTGGGAGATAATGGCAAAGTTAAAGACAGAATATAGTTAGATGCTAAATTGTGAGGTTATCTGTATGCCTAGTTAAAAGTCTAAATGAATACTTTGAGAAATAGCAAGAATATTTTGAAAGATCTTGAGCAGAAGAAAATATGTTACAGTTTGCATCAAATGTCCTTGTGAAACAGCCAGTTAGAAAGCTACAGTGATAATCTAGGCTGTCTATGATGAAAACCCAGAAATACACTAGGCAGTGGGATGGGAGTATAATGGAGTACATGAAATTGAATTATGTATTAAATAGAAGGCAGTTGATTCAATGACTCACCAAAAGTGAATGCTGATGAAAAAGAGAAAGCTTTAGAAAGGCTCTTAGATTTCTTGGATGTATGAGTAGGGAGGACAAGACAGGTAATATTAGAGGAGAAGTGGATTTGTTGGCTTAGCAGTAGACAACAAGATAATCTGTGGATATGTTGAATTGTCTGAGAATCAGAATTTCTGCAGTAAAAATTTGGAGATAAGAATCCAGAATAAAGAAGGCAGATCTGGGCCAGAGAAAGTGATTGGGAAATTCTAAGTACATAATAATAATTGAAAAATGAATAAATTCACTCAATCAATGAGAAGATGATAGTAAGTTGAGGGGAAAAAAATCAAGAAACCTAAAAATTTAAGAAGTGAGTATAGGAAAATATATTTATGAAAAACTGTAAAAGAGTCATCATAAAACCACAATAA
>NW_011888784.1:20959799-20966748 GCF_000151845.1 Pteropus vampyrus | reverse complement strand
CTAGATCTGGACTAGATTAGAATCCTGATTAAGCAATTTACTAACTATCTGATGTTAGAAAACTTAAACTTCTCCCTGTTTCCTGATTCCCTACCTGCTAAATTGAGATAGCACTGTCACTTCCTTGGGAAGGTTAGTGTAATTGTTAATGAAATGAGATTATACATATGAAGTATATAGAATCTTATCTATTTTTCTTTGAATTACTATTATTTATCCTTTTAATGCCTTAATTCAAGCCCTCATCAGAAAATAATCTTCTGATTTTTCTACTTCTATTTTTATTCCATCTCAGCTTCATTCTCTACACTGCTAACAGAATGATCCTTCCAAACTCTACACCCTAGCACATGTTTCTATCCTGCTTAAAACTTCTCAGTAGCTCTTAACTGCCTCTTGGATAAATCCCTCACTCCATACTGGGACTTGCAAAGCTTTTATATATCTAAGTCTTGTCTACCTCCCCAGATTTTTTCTTGCTCCTCTCTTCCTTATAGCCTTTGCTCCATCTATATAAAATACATAAATGTTTCTAGTTTTGTGATATTGTTTTATTACCCCATATCTTTATATCTGCTATTTCTTCTTGACAAGCTTTTCTGTGTATCCTTCAATACAAACTCAAGGCTCTTATTCTTTGTAGGATTGAACTTGACCTTTTCAAGAATAGTGGATTATTTTCTTTTTCCCACCAGTGAATCTTATAAATGCCTGTATTATAGTATTTGTGCTTTGTGTAGTGCTTGCTTGCTTACATGTATACCTCTTCTACTCAACTGTAAGTGCCCGTTTCATGTTAGGAATTAAGTACTGTACTGGTGAATAAGGCATGCTCACAGATCCTGAACAGTTCACTATATGAAGAAGATAGACATGTAAATAAGTTTGATCTCAAAGATGTGTTTCAAGTGAAAGCATAGAAAATACTTTGTGATTTCCAATAGAAGAACATGTTTCCACTGTCTAAGAAGATTGAAAGGATCTCAGTAATAGGGTTTCTTTTGAGCATTGTGGTTAAAGATGTTAGAATTAATCAGACAAAAAAGGAAAAGAAGCAAGATCAGAAATTTGAAAGAAACACTGTCATGTGTAAAGCATAAAAGGAGGGCATATGGAGAAGTGCATTTTTTTTTTTTAATAGAGAGTAGTATGCTTGGGAGATAATGGCAAAGTTAAAGACAGAATATAGTTAGATGCTAAATTGTGAGGTTATCTGTATGCCTAGTTAAAAGTCTAAATGAATACTTTGAGAAATAGCAAGAATATTTTGAAAGATCTTGAGCAGAAGAAAATATGTTACAGTTTGCATCAAATGTCCTTGTGAAACAGCCAGTTAGAAAGCTACAGTGATAATCTAGGCTGTCTATGATGAAAACCCAGAAATACACTAGGCAGTGGGATGGGAGTATAATGGAGTACATGAAATTGAATTATGTATTAAATAGAAGGCAGTTGATTCAATGACTCACCAAAAGTGAATGCTGATGAAAAAGAGAAAGCTTTAGAAAGGCTCTTAGATTTCTTGGATGTATGAGTAGGGAGGACAAGACAGGTAATATTAGAGGAGAAGTGGATTTGTTGGCTTAGCAGTAGACAACAAGATAAGCTGTGGATATGTTGAATTGTCTGAGAATCAGAATTTCTGCAGTAAAAATTTGGAGATAAGAATCCAGAATAAAGAAGGCAGATCTGGGCCAGAGAAAGTGATTGGGAAATTCTAAGTACATAATAATAATTGAAAAATGAATAAATTCACTCAATCAATGAGAAGATGATAGTAAGTTGAGGGGAAAAAAATCAAGAAACCTAAAAATTTAAGAAGTGAGTATAGGAAAATATATTTATGAAAAACTGTAAAAGAGTCATCATAAAACCACAATAAAGTAGAATTAAGGAGAAGCCAAAGGAATACAGAGTTTAAAGAAGGACGAAGTTTAAAAAAAAAAAAGTAAATCTCTTTGGAGAAGGTAAAAAAGTTAATGGTCAAAATCCACTCATTGGATTTGGCAAACGAAATCTTCTTGGCAAGTGTAGAGTCGGTAGAATGTAATGAAAAGGAAGCAGATTGCAGCAGCTAGAGAGGAGGAGGGGCAGAAGGTGAGGATTTGGAAATGTGAGTGTAGTCTCATAGTTTTCAAGATGTTTAGCTGCTGGGAAGGTCAGAGAGGTAGTAACTGGAAGAGACATCATAGTTGAAGAAAGTGATTTGCTTATTTGCTTTTTAAAAAATGGAAACATTTAAGTAAGGTTATCAGCTAAGAGAGGATGGTGGTGGAGAACATAAATTTTAAAAAGAGGAAGCTTGTCTTAATCACTAATATTAAATTAAATTTGCTATCTTACCGCCCATATGCCAGCTTTGTCAAGAAGAGTAAAAATAAGGAATTTCTCCTCCCTCTCAAAAAAATTCTAGCACATTTCTTTTATTCTACCATACATAAAAAAAACCATTTAAAATGAAAAGTTCTGAAAAAATTCATTTTCTCCTATCCAGACATTTTCTATTATCTTTTTCTTTCAGCATTGCTACTTAAGTGCTTGCTTACCAGCTACACCTGATAAGTAAAATTTTTCTTTATTCTCAGGAACATTTTACATCTCCTTTAGCATAACAATTTACAAGTTTCATGCTTTGTTGTTGTAGGCATCTGCAAGATGACCATGACAATGAGAAATGTATTCTTGCTGATGTGACATTAGAATGGCTGTGTTCATGACTGGCGATGTTACTGACATATAACCCAAGCAAATTTGTAGTTTAGAAGATATCTTCAGTGTTTTATCACAAAGAATAAACTAAGTGCTCAAACTTTACATAATAAACTATGGTGCTCAAACTTTAACTTACATCAGAATCACCTGGAGCATACATTGATCTCTGAGCTCCAACCCTGGAGATTCTGATTCAATTAGTTTTGATTGAAATCCAAGAATCTGCATTTCTAGCAGGTTCCTAGGTAATGCTGATGTTGCTGGTCACCAGCCACATAGTAAGTAAGAACTACTGATGAGGATTATCAGATTCTCAGTTGGATGAAGTAAGTAAAAACATATGTGGACAGCTATTGACTCCAACTGTTACTGAAGCAAAAAGGTCTATCTGCTTGCACACATCTAAGTCAACCAATGAGACATGTGCAGGTTTTGCAGCAGAGAAGGTAAAGTTTTATCGGAGAGAGCTGCAAGTCCTGGAGACACAGACGAGCTGCTGCTCAAAACCTGGCCCCTGGATGTCCCCTAGGAGACAGGTTATACAGGGGAAGACTCATTAGTTATGAATACTAAGGGAGTTGGGGTCATGGATGCTACTGATTGGATGGAGTTGGGGTAATTGATCATCTCGTCCACTTCTCAAGCCAGTGTCATCGCCTCTGGTCCCATAGGAAGTTGGTCAGTGGGGCTGTTCTGCCTCCATGGGTCTGGGGCTAAAACACACCTGAAGCCAAAAAGTTATCTTTAGTTTAACTGAAGTGTATTGTTCTCATGATCAATAGACCTGAGGCTTTATTCTTAAAAAGTTTGAGGGTGGCCAGAAACTTCTGTCCTAAGATTTAATCTATAAGAGAGTAGGCATGCAGAATATGCAAAGGTGGGAGGATAAGGGCAGAAAAAGCAAGTGAGTCACAATGATATTATACTAGGTAAAGCCTGCTTGAATCAGAGATAAAAGCTATATTAAAGAAGTGAAGTCTATGTGCAGTTATACAACTAGCATCATCACTGTTTTGAAAAGAGAAGAAATAATACAAGTCCTAGACTATTACCCTTTCAAGAGTACAGGTTGTTCAAAGACCAGAATTCAATCAGTAATAACCTGAAACTGAGACTCTGAGGTTTGAATATCTTTTGAAAGCTCAAAACATACAGTACCTCCATGACATTTCAGATTATTGTCCTGAAAAAATATATGGCAATTTAAAAACATGTAAACATTTAACAATAGAGAAACAATGGAAGTTTTAATAGAAGTCCATTTTAGAAGTGTCCAGGAAAGTGTCATAAAATAATATACATTTTAAATGCATTTATCTCCAAGTATGCCAGCTTCTTGACATAGATTTAAGTCAAATAAGTGCTTTTTCTTTCTGGGCCACTGTGCTTCACTTTTGAGTATACTAGTATTAGTTACTAAGCACCTTTCACTGTTTTGTAGCAACAAAGAAGCTGAAGAATATTTTCTGAGAGTCAAAACTACCTCCCCATGATGAGAAGAGCTGCAGCTGTTAGGTAGTTATATTTGTTCTTTTAGAAACTAAAGTACTCAGATGTAATCTATCTTTAACCACAGGGTGTGTCTGTGTACTTTTGACAACAGACCTTTGCATTAGCTGGAGGTGGATGTAGATTTTTAAAAAAGCAAATAGAAATCATACAGTATTAGAATATTTTGCTGTAAAACTCTTTGTTTTCAGTTTGATGTAGATACTAAAACGGCCTCTCATTTAGTGCCTTGGGAGGCAGAGACCGTGCCAGTCTTAGCCATTGCTGTGTAGGATTTGGGTCCAGATAGTCTTGGTTTTGAACACTCTGCTCCTTACTCAGTATATGATCTGGGCAAGTTATCTAACCTTTAAATGTTTTAATTTTCTTCCCTGAAAAATAAGGAAAAAAATTCTTATTTCACAAGGCTATAATGAGAAATCCTAGTTAATATATGTAAATCTCCCATTATTCCTGACTGTAACCATATTTCTGCCAAGTTATCCTGGAGAATAAAAGTGGGAAAAGGATGTGAAGAGGTGGTCTGTCTGAGAAGGCAAAATATTTAGCTCTAAGAAGCAAATACAAAATGAAAAAATTTATCTGGTCTTTGTCCTGGGTTTCTATCATGGAGCTTTTAAAACCCTTGTTATTTCTAAAGTGATGGGAGAGTCTGTAATGCTAATGAAATGACTCATCCCGGATCCCTAGATAGCCAACCATATGATTAAGAGAGTTGGGACTTTGAGCCACTAAGCCTCCAAGGAGGGTAAGGGGCTAGAATTTAAATCAGGAGGCCAATGATTTAATCAATTAATCATATCTGAATGATAAAATCCCTATTATAACTCTGCATACCAAGGTTTAGTGGAGCTTCCTAGTCGATGAATGCCCTGATGTGCTGGGAGGGTAACCAGTCATGATTCCATGAAGAGAGGGCACAGAAGTCCAAATTCCCTCCTAGACCTTGCCCTATGATTGATTATCTTCATTTGACTAGTCCTCCTGATTTGTACCCCTTGCAATTAAACTATATTTGTAAGTGTAGTGTTTTCTTCAGTACTGTGAGTTTTTCTAACAAATTATTGAACCTGAGATAGTTATGGAATGCCCCAATTTGTAGCAGGTTGTTCAACAGTGTGGGTGGCCTGGGGCCACCTAAATCTAGTGGGAGCTGGAGGAGAGAAAAAAAAAACTAAGGAGAGTTCATTCGGAAAATAGATTTTTTGTTTGTTTTGTTTTATAATTTTGCCATTGAGGTCATTGGCTTTGGGCAAATTAGCTCAGGAAGAATCAGCCTGCTTTCTGCAACTTTAGGCAATAAAGCTAAGTTTGCTTACAACTTTCAAAGGAGAGAAAGTTTGTTTTTTCTCTATGTCAGGTTCCTAGAAAAATATAAAATAAAATTCTGCTAGAGACAAGAGCTAGACACAGTAGAAGTAACTGTTCATTTTGCATGCTTATTTATAAACTTGAAATATGCATTAACATAGAAAAACAATTTGTTAAATTAAATAAAATGGGGCCAAGTTCTTAAGGAGACAGTATAATGGGATATTAGATATGAATGAAATTGATTTGTGCTGAAGAATAATAAAAATTCTCTGACAGCAATCATGCAAATCCCAGCAGGGACAAGGATGAGTTTAGAGCTTAGTTAAAAGCAGAACCTTTTCTGTTTAAAACAATTGTTTCTGCTAAGCTTGTGAGAGAAAACCTCGATGGAGAAGTGACAGTGCTGAGTTATCCGGCAGTATTGAAACTGTCAGAAAGCAGCAGCTATTGGTCAGAGTAAGAGAAATTTAAAATCGGTATTTGATCAGTGTTTGGACTGTGATGACAATTATTAACTCTAGGGGTAGAAGTTCCACTTCTGAAAGGATACACTAGCTGTTATGAAGTGAGAGCACTGAAAAGTGAAGAAATCTAACAACTGTCTCACTTTCCTCTTTTTCAGGAGTCTATTACTAGGACGTGGGTTACCTTTTGATATGTCAGAAGATCAAATTTGTCTCTGCTTACTTGCATATTTACCACATTCACAAATAATTTTTTAAATTAAACCAAAAATAAATTAGTTTAGAAGTTATGCATATGTAGCTGATGTAATAGATTATTATATTCTAAAATATTATCGAATTATTTATTGATTGAATGTGACTTATAAACACAACCTTGTTAAAACTAAAATAAGAATAAAAGCACTTATTTTTCCACAAATATTCAAATAATTGTTCAAATTTATCTGTTGTCTCTTTCTGAATAGGATTAAAAATCGAGAAATAAACAGGAGGTTCAGTGGTCAGTATATGATAGCTGCATTGTAAAATTTGCTTCTCAGAGATTTTCAAAAATGTTCTATAAGGCCAAATACATGATTTTTATAGATTTCAAGTACACATCCTTCATGTTATCTGATTTAAAGGTTATGTGTAGTCTCATATGGTTTTAAGGAAGTCTATGGTTTTAAGTGATTGCAAAATATAATTTAAAGGAAAGGAGGTGGGGTGATTATGTGGAAATCAGGGTTTCAACTGATGGTAAACATTTCAGGTGAGACTTTTAAAAATTAATGGGACTAGGAAAGTAAAAGAGAACTTGCAGATTCTTTCCTTCCATTTCTTGATTTTAATCCAATGTTAAGACAAGTCCATGGCCAGAAATTGATGTGATGTTCTCCAGAGTATTGGACCGTGACTATTCCTATAGACATTATATAGGTACACTGTAAAAAATATTCTACAGTATA
>NW_011888784.1:20955478-20958969 GCF_000151845.1 Pteropus vampyrus | reverse complement strand
ATTGTGATAATTAGTCTGGATAACTGGAGGGTATAACTAAATACATTGGTGACAAAAACTTAGTTCTAAGTTCATTTTATTTTCAGATTCAGCAATCAAGGCAGATGGCTTTTTAAAAAAGTCAGCTAGATTTATTTAAATATTGTTGTAAAATCCTCATTTTTAAGTCATGGGGCCTTAGAGTTACATTATGAATTGATATGCTACCTAGAAGATAAACAAATTATTAGGCAAACAACCAAAAGAAGTTTGCTTTCATTTTTCTTCTACTCCTTTTCCTGGTCATCATCATATTTCCATGTGATTCACTGCCTTTTTTTTGTCCCCTGGCTGCTCCTTACAAGCACAATAGTTTGTAATATTGTAAGTCCACAGCTATTAGTCTCAAATAATATTAGTTAGAAATATCATAATCACATTTCTTCCCAATTCAAGGGAGTAACTGAAATACCTCATGTGTGTTTGCAAACGGATTTGACTAATTTTTTCTTGTGTTGTTTGCCGCTTCTTCCTCATACTCAGACCATAATTCACTCATGGTCTGTGAAGAAATTTTTACTGAGATGACTTTTGACATCACTCATGCTGACTCCCATATGGGGCTCTACAGTTTCTGAATTTGTAAGAACTACTCTTTTGTTCCGGTTCTAGATGTAATGTTGCTAAGAAGGGAAATATCTTCCCTTATCATGTGTGTACCTCTATGTATTTTTTCTACCATTTTATAGAGACTGAAAGACAGTTCTGTGATATGTCTTTCCCCTATCATCTTGTGCCCAAGACTTTCTTACAAGTCACTATAAACTGGGCCAGAAGACAACCTGAGTGACACATAATTGTCCCTCCCTTTCAACTGTTTTTCAGAATCTCTACACCAAGCCTTCGGCACTTCTTCCCTTCACGGAGATCATGCTTTATCAGGTAGGTACACATTTTGGGGAAGAGTATGTAAATAGTAGCTCTTATTGATTTACAAATTCAAGGTATTTTTTTTTAATGAAGGATTAATCTTTCGCCTCAGTGAAATGGGTGATTTCTATGAGACTCCTCAATCCATCATGAAAAAATAAACAAAACAAAAAGACAAACTAAGGGCAAGACTGTTTCAGAAATTGAATTTTAATATCTTTCTTCCCTTTGATTAATTCAATGATAAGGCAAGTCTTATTATCGGGAACAATACTGAATATATCTCATTATGTTATAGTTACAAAGCTTGGGACATCATTGTGCAAAGTTCCATAACACAGACATTACTAAATTATAAACCAGACCACCTTGTCTATATTCTGAAATATTTCCAGGAATTTTATGTGCAACTAAGAGATGGATGTCCACATTTTTAAATTATGTCTATATTATCATGTGAAAAGAAACAGATTTAATTTAAATTAAAGTAATATTTTTAAGTAGAAAAACATACTATTGCAGTAGCCCTTAACATTTATACTGTTTTTGACCATCAGCTTTTTAAAAGTAACTATAGCCAAGCCTATTCTTCATTTTGCTTATTAGAAAATGTGGGACACAGAGAGGTTAAGTGAGTCACCTTGGATAACACAGAAAGTCAATGTCAGAACTAGAACAGAAACTGTTATTACTGAATCCCTAGAGTACCTTTTTTGTTCTACCGAATGATGCTATCTCCTATTAAAAAGGACAATCACAGTTATCTCATTTATAACCCTGCTATAATTTGGTCACATTCTAACAGATTCGATTTGGTATTTTACATTGATTAAATGATTTAAAAATATTTAAACATAATTTAAATTATTTATTAATGACTTTGAAGGTGTTGGTTTATTAGGGCCACAAAAGCAAACCCTTTGTAAAGCTAATAAATGAGTCAAGATTACAGATGTTCAGATCACGGTGGCCATCAGCTGAACAGAGCTCAGGCAGTTTTGTTTTTAATTGATGAATTTACATAATAACTTTAATGGCCCTCTAAATTCAGTCTTTAATCAAATTACTGATTACTGAGGGCCTACAATGATCCAGATATATTCTAGGTGCTAATAGTACCTAGTACAGAAAACAGAAAACATCTCGGCCTACACGGAATTAATATTGGAAGATGTAGGGGAGACAGATGATAAACAAGATAAGTAAATTAAATGGAGAAGATGACATAAGATGAAATTCTTAAAGGATGTGAGACTGTGAGCTATCTGTGGGACATGTATGGGAAAAGCATTCCAGGCAAAGGATCATTAAATGTACAGGACCTAATATGAGAGTGTGTCTTGTGTGTATAAGAGACATCAAAGAATCTTTTTGTCTGGATGGAAAAAAATGGGAGATAATTGCAGAGAGGTGATAGAGGACAAGATAATATAAAATCTTGTGGGTTATAATAAAGATTTAAGATTTAACAAAACTCTAAGTGAGTTGGGAGTAGAAGAGTCACTTTAGGTTTTAAAAAGATAACTGAAACTGCAGCGTTGAGAATAAACTCGTAGACACTAAAAGCAAAAGCAGGGAATTCTGTTTCTTACCACTCTCAAGGCACACATTTCTGCCATTGGATGAATTACTTAGAAGTGGAAACTCTATGAGTAATGGTAGTGCGCTGTTGTTGGAGATCAATGGCATTCTGTGCTGGCTAAGTGGCTCGATCTGGAATGAGAGGTATTGGATAGATTCTGGTACTTTTGATTGTCAGACTCTGCTGGTAAATGATGCTAGAGCTACAATGAAGAAGTGAAAGATAAAGTAGGCCAGTAGAACTACTTAGGAGTTGAGGTGAACTCACTCAAGAACCAAACTGAATATCACATTCTGAGAATTATCAGGTAATAATGACTTCAATGTAGACAAAGTCTGTCTAGGCAGGAAGCTAGAGATGAATATTAAAGCAGACAAACGAAAGGTATTCAGATGATCCAAGACCAACTTTTGAGATACGTTTGAGTTATGTTAGAATCACTGCCAAACTATTTGCAAGTAAAGAAAAGGGGGAGGAGTTCTTGTCAAATAATATGTTGGTATCCTTGAAGAATAACTGTTCAAAAATGACAAATTCTGTATTCAAGAGAGCCCTTAAAAAACAAGTATTCTTACTCTTAAAGTAAGTGACAGAAATAACAGTCATAATCACTAACTAGGTAATATGTACAAGTGATGAATATTTTCAAAATGGAAAATGTGAACTAAAACGTTTTTATTATCACAGAGTACAGGCAGAAAAGAGAGTTTTGAGTGCATTTCAAAACCAGTTTTGCATGAGTCACTTTATTCCATTTTTGAAAAAGGTTCCTTTTGATATTACTATCTCATTTGTAAGCTAGTTTTCAAAAGATTAAGTTCTTCCTCCTTCTGGTCTGAATGCTTCCCTTTTTTGCCAAGGCAAAAACTGTGAAGTTATTTTGTTTTTCCAAGTCTATATCTTAATGTCAATCTCCATATATTTGATTCTTCCAGCTCTTACTTGTAATTTCTTTCCCCTACTTTTATTTGCTTGGTTTAGGATTACATATACTTAATTT
>NW_011888784.1:20949795-20955428 GCF_000151845.1 Pteropus vampyrus | reverse complement strand
TATTGGATAGATTCTGGTACTTTTGATTGTCAGACTCTGCTGGTAAATGATGCTAGAGCTACAATGAAGAAGTGAAAGATAAAGTAGGCCAGTAGAACTACTTAGGAGTTGAGGTGAACTCACTCAAGAACCAAACTGAATATCACATTCTGAGAATTATCAGGTAATAATGACTTCAATGTAGACAAAGTCTGTCTAGGCGGGAAGCTAGAGATGAATATTAAAGCAGACAAACGAAAGGTATTCAGATGATCCAAGACCAACTTTTGAGATACGTTTGAGTTATGTTAGAATCACTGCCAAACTATTTGCAAGTAAAGAAAAGGGGGAGGAGTTCTTGTCAAATAATATGTTGGTATCCTTGAAGAATAACTGTTCAAAAATGACAAATTCTGTATTCAAGAGAGCCCTTAAAAAACAAGTATTCTTACTCCTAAAGTAAGTGACAGAAATAACAGTCATAATCACTAACTAGGTAATATGTACAAGTGATGAATATTTTCAAAATGGAAAATGTGAACTAAAACGTTTTTATTATCACAGAGTACAGGCAGAAAAGAGAGTTTTGAGTGCATTTCAAAACCAGTTTTGCATGAGTCACTTTATTCCATTTTTGAAAAAGGTTCCTTTTGATATTACTATCTCATTTGTAAGCTAGTTTTCAAAAGATTAAGTTCTTCCTCCTTCTGGTCTGAATGCTTCCCTTTTTTGCCAAGGCAAAAACTGTGAAGTTATTTTGTTTTTCCAAGTCTATATCTTAATGTCAATCTCCATATATTTGATTCTTCCAGCTCTTACTTGTAATTTCTTTCCCCTACTTTTATTTGCTTGGTTTAGGATTACATATACTTAATTTTGATAGAATAACGGTTAGTTACAGGTCTCCTTTATCTTTGAGAAATAGCGATTCCTAGCAACCGTTGCTCGTATAAACAATATCTATTATTTTATTCTGAGATTTTTCCCCCCAGTTTTTGAACTAGGAAAATTAGCTATAACCAATCTTAAATACATCAAGTGATCATTAGAAAACAATCTATGATCTATTTAATGCTGTTATTGTTGTTTCAGATATTATTGTCATTATAATTGTATAAATGAAAAGATCTTATAAAGGCAATAGTATATAATGATTAACAGATGCAAATAAAATTGTAAAAAATTAATTTAATGAATAAAAGTTACCTATCTTTGAAATGTGATTAGGCTCCAAATGTCACAAAATAAAATCAATTAATTAAATCAACAGACATTTATTTAGAACCTAAATTAAACTAAGGACAGTGATGAGGCATGTGACCACAAAGCTGAACGATTTACCCACTGGCACTAATGAATTCACAGTACTTTTAAAGAAGCAGAAAAAATAAAAGCAAATCTTAAATGGATGCATAAAAATGTATTACATGGTTTTCTATAACATGTCAATTGAACTAATCCTTTAGAAGATTTTTAAATACTCTATATGATGTTTATATTTTGTACCTTATTTATGTATTTATTTGGTTTTTTTATATTGAATTGAGTCTTTTCCCCCCCCAAATATATATGATTTTCATATTATCTAAAGCTGAGTGAAATCAGCTAATGACAATAAATTAGAGAAGGTGCCAGTATGGAAAATAAATAATAGGGATAGTTAATTAGAAATAAGATGGATCTCAGTATTTTCTATATAGTACTTCTAATATTGAGAACATTTTTAAAATTATTTTCTCAAATACTGTATATATATTTCTACCTTTGGTAGAATGATCTGTTACACTTTTCTATTAAAATAAGATTCAAAAAGTACTTCATGTTAAGATATCCCTAATTTCTACCCTTATTTACTATGAGAGGATTTCTATTCTGCAAATTAATATTTATGTTCTGGCTTAGTATCAGTCTTTCCTTGGAAACAGTTTTTGATATTCTCCAGTTCCACATACAAATGATTACACTCAGGGTTAGCTTCATGTGTATACAACCTATGCAGTCACACGCAGGACCCACACTTAGAAGGGTACTATATTTGGTTTAATGCACTGAACTCAATGCCTTGACATTTTAAATAATTTTATTTCGAACTTATGTTTTCTAAGCAATGTTTGATAGGACGGTGGAGCATTGTGTGAGTAGAGTAGATATATACAATACACAATCTGGTGTTCCTTGCTGCTCCATTACTACTTATAGGATTTGCATTGTCTCATGAGCACAGAGTGCTCCCTGCTTGGGAGTTCAGCACCACTCAACTGAATACAAAGTAAACATGTGTCTTAGTTAGTTTGGGCTACCATAACAAAATAGTATAGAATAGGTGTCTTAAACAGTATAAATTAATTTTCTTATAGTTCTGGAGGCTATACATCTGAAATCAGGGTGCCAGAAAAGTTGGGTTCTGGTGAAGGCTTTCCTCCTGACTTGCAGAATTCTGCATCCTCACTATGTCCTCACTTGACATAGAGAAAGAGGACTCTGGTGTTTTCCTCTTCCTTTGAAGGCACTAATCTCTTCATGAGAACCCCATCTTTATGCTCTCATTTAACTCTTACATACCTCACAAAGGCCCATCTCCAAATACCATTATATTGGAGGTAAGGTTTTAACACAGGAATTTTGGGAAGGCATAGTATAGTCCATAGCAGCATGTTACATTTATGACTGACTAAAATGAGGCCCTGACGGCCCTGACAGAGTGTGCTTTTAATTCAAACCAGAACTTTCTTTCAATTCAGAAAGAAGATCATGATGGTTTAAGAGACATAAACGACCAAAGAGCACTATAATATCTTCCTTACTCATGTCACTTCCCCACATTAGCCAACTTATGAAAAAATAATGCTACAGAAGGAAGGAGGTAGATCAAGCCATAGTTCATTTTCCTTTCGGTCTTTTCTCATTCTTTAATAAACCAAAGGTAGAGAGTGTTGGTAGAATGTGCACATATCATGAAATGAAATAAAAACATTTTAATGAGTTTTATGGAACATTTCTATGTTTATAGGATATGTGTGTATGTATAATGTTATATATACATACACATTCATCCCTCAATTTATGTGGTCTCATTTTACGCAGTTCTTTCTTTTTCATTTCCATTATCGATGATTACTCTTTCTAAAAAACAATAGCTTAACTCAGCAATATACAATGAACTAATACTAATGAACTTCCCATTCATTGGATGGGAAATAAAAAAACATAGGTGACTACCGATGTTTTTCAGGATTGCTTTTACAAACATTTTGCTGTAGAATCTGAAAATTATATGAAGGAAAAATGCTTTCCTTTTAAAACACTTTTACTTTTTCATAATGCACCTGGTTATCCATTCACTTTAGAACTTCCAAATATAAAAGTTGTACATTTGCCACCAAATACAACTTCCTTGATCCAACCTTTAGATCAAGACATTATTTCCACCTTTAAGATTAATTGTATTAAACAGAGTTTTAATGATATTTTTAATAAATTTAAAGATAATCCTTTACAGTTACAGAAGCTTAGAAAAAATACAAAATTTTAAGTTGTATCAAGAATATTGCTTTATCTTTGAGTGATATAAAGCCGTCAACTTTAAGTGCTTGTTGGAAAGCAATATGGCCAGAAGTGGTTGTACCGGCTGAAGAGGGATTAACTGGCATTATTAATTTATTAAATAAATTTTAAGAAGGTTCTGACAATTTAAATGTAGATGGTATTAACAAATTACTGGTTGATCACAAATTAAGTGATAATGAATTAATTCAGTTAATATCTAAAGCCCATCTTGTTGATGAGTTCGGCAGTGACCTTGAACTGCAGAAAATACTTACAAAGCTCTTTAATAAGCCACAAAACTGGAAACTGCAATTCTAGATATTGATCCAAAAATCGAACGAGCCTTAAAATTTCAAAAAGATTTTTTTAAATGTTTCAGTGAATATTGAAAAACTTATGAAAACAGCAAAAGATGGGGTTGCAAAAAGATCATCCAAAAACATAAACATAAATAATGAAACCAAAGTAGTACTACCAAATAGTTTGAGTAATGAAGATAGCGACTTTGTGCCGTTTAAAAAGAGAAGGTTGACTGCTTTAGATTACAGTACAGACACTGACAGCAAATAAAATTTATTTTGGTTTTTCTGAATTTTTTATGAAAATATATGTAATAAATATTTCTATGACTTATATTGACCTATTTCTTTAGTAATTTTTTTTTTTGTACCGGTGGTCTCTTTTTTACGTGGTTTTATTCACATTAAAAAAAGATACATGGAATGGATAATCCACATAAATCGAGGAACAGGTATATACATCTATATGAGCTATAAACTATAAGCTGCAATTTCAGTGATTCATATATATATAAATAGTAAATACTCAAGATAACTGCTTTTAAAACTGGTATTGCTTTACATAAAGATAAATAGTAAAATCCATGCTAATAACTTAATTTTTAATTTTTCTTATTTAAAGCAATATTAAATAGCAAATGAAAAACATTATATGATATCAACAAATTTTATATGTTAGTAACCTTAAGGACACATTTTATTTTCACTGCTAGATGCAGAAAATATGTGGTATTTAATTGCAATGAAGAGTTTCTGAGATAGAACCACTGAAAAAGAATAGAAATCAATGTGCAAGTAGAAGCCTCTGCTACAAGTTATAGGTAAAGACTGGTTAATGATGAATTAACATCTTGTCTTCATTGATGGAGGCCTATTTGAAAATAACCGTCATTTCCACAGCACTGTTTCCTTTAAAACAGCCAAGTTAACATAAATTAGCTATGCTGTGTCTGCCTCAGTTACTGTGTGGAACTGCGACTGGATAGGGGAGTTGTGAGTTGGTGTGCTGGCCCTTAGAGCTGCATGATTAAAGTCATATAAAAGATTGGTGGGAAAAGTAGCTCTGGCAACTACTTGTTAAGGTGACCAACAGACTCGCTAGCTCTTGGGTAAGTTATTTATGCTCGCTTTAAATAAGGGGCAAAAAGATCATCAGTAATTTGAAGGTGGCAAACTTCCTGATGAGATGAAGATGATGTCTACTGTATCTAGTCCTTTTCGTACTTCTGTAATGCTTAAAAATTATAGCATTAGATTAAAATATACTTAGATCTCGTAAGTCTATGCTAAAATGAACCCAGAACCACAGCTGTTCTGCCATGAAAAAGAGTCAAAAATTGGACTTGGCTTTCAGAGCCTTGATTCTGCATGACCAATCACTATGGTACAGGGCAAAGAACAGTGGTGAGAGGGTATGAAGAGAAGTTGATGCTTTAGGGCCAGCCAATCCACCTGTGGTTTGAGGTGATAAAATCTCTGAGGCAAATATCAGGGAAGAAACACAGCTGGTAGAAACTGAAGGATTTCATCTTATCCCGTGGGGAATTGCCGAGTATTTGAGACAAGACATATTCACACTGTAAACCAAAAGTCTTGTTGGTGGTTAGAAAGACATTGTTTTAATCATTATGGCACCGCTTTGTGACTGCTTATTTTGAAAATGTGTTTCTGTAGCCAGAAGGCTATAATATAAAGGTCATTTCATTGAGAAGAACCTTCCTGTTTTTCTTGAATTTTAGATAAAATTTCTGGAGGCTAATATTTATTTATGGACACAACAGAGTAGAAAGGAATGTTTGATCTGAGTAA
>NW_011888784.1:20947097-20949745 GCF_000151845.1 Pteropus vampyrus | reverse complement strand
TTTTTTTTTTGTACCGGTGGTCTCTTTTTTACGTGGTTTTATTCACATTAAAAAAAGATACATGGAATGGATAATCCACATAAATCGAGGAACAGGTATATACATCTATATGAGCTATAAACTATAAGCTGCAATTTCAGTGATTCATATATATATAAATAGTAAATACTCAAGATAACTGCTTTTAAAACTGGTATTGCTTTACATAAAGATAAATAGTAAAATCCATGCTAATAACTTAATTTTTAATTTTTCTTATTTAAAGCAATATTAAATAGCAAATGAAAAACATTATATGATATCAACAAATTTTATATGTTAGTAACCTTAAGGACACATTTTATTTTCACTGCTAGATGCAGAAAATATGTGGTATTTAATTGCAATGAAGAGTTTCTGAGATAGAACCACTGAAAAAGAATAGAAATCAATGTGCAAGTAGAAGCCTCTGCTACAAGTTATAGGTAAAGACTGGTTAATGATGAATTAACATCTTGTCTTCATTGATGGAGGCCTATTTGAAAATAACCGTCATTTCCACAGCACTGTTTCCTTTAAAACAGCCAAGTTAACATAAATTAGCTATGCTGTGTCTGCCTCAGTTACTGTGTGGAACTGCGACTGGATAGGGGAGTTGTGAGTTGGTGTGCTGGCCCTTAGAGCTGCATGATTAAAGTCATATAAAAGATTGGTGGGAAAAGTAGCTCTGGCAACTACTTGTTAAGGTGACCAACAGACTCGCTAGCTCTTGGGTAAGTTATTTATGCTCGCTTTAAATAAGGGGCAAAAAGATCATCAGTAATTTGAAGGTGGCAAACTTCCTGATGAGATGAAGATGATGTCTACTGTATCTAGTCCTTTTCGTACTTCTGTAATGCTTAAAAATTATAGCATTAGATTAAAATATACTTAGATCTCGTAAGTCTATGCTAAAATGAACCCAGAACCACAGCTGTTCTGCCATGAAAAAGAGTCAAAAATTGGACTTGGCTTTCAGAGCCTTGATTCTGCATGACCAATCACTATGGTACAGGGCAAAGAACAGTGGTGAGAGGGTATGAAGAGAAGTTGATGCTTTAGGGCCAGCCAATCCACCTGTGGTTTGAGGTGATAAAATCTCTGAGGCAAATATCAGGGAAGAAACACAGCTGGTAGAAACTGAAGGATTTCATCTTATCCCGTGGGGAATTGCCGAGTATTTGAGACAAGACATATTCACACTGTAAACCAAAAGTCTTGTTGGTGGTTAGAAAGACATTGTTTTAATCATTATGGCACCGCTTTGTGACTGCTTATTTTGAAAATGTGTTTCTGTAGCCAGAAGGCTATAATATAAAGGTCATTTCATTGAGAAGAACCTTCCTGTTTTTCTTGAATTTTAGATAAAATTTCTGGAGGCTAATATTTATTTATGGACACAACAGAGTAGAAAGGAATGTTTGATCTGAGTAATAATTCAAAACTTGTTATAGTGTTTGATGTTCAGAAATCATCAGTGATGTGAGCAATGCCCCATTTGGATGGATGAAGTGACGTCGGAGTGAGGTCAGTCTTTCAAAGGAGGAAAATTGCCCACTTCCTCCTTGGCTGTGAAGTGGTATAATTCACAAGTCATAAAGATGACAATAGTACCTTAATACATTAGTTATTGAATTTCCAAGTCATTTGAGTTATCGCCTACTTCCTTATCAGGGGTCCGATTTTCATTAGTATGTCTCTTTCCCTGAACAAAATTCTTTCCTTAATGAAGTTGATCCCATCATAGAGATTCTGAGTGTTACAAAACATATTTTAATGGTTCCACCCATATTTAATGCAAAGTGCTCATTGAAATGAAGAGATCAGAATGAGATATGACTGCTTTTCCTTTACGTCTTTCTCATTTGCCTACAGATAGTTTTCTGAAATACTGAGACAAGACAGAACTGACATCATGACAACAACGAATAAAGGCTTGAAAATTTCTCCTGTAAATGACAAGTTCCATTCTATAAAAATATGGTTTGTTGTTTAAGGGCAATAAGAACTTTGAAGTAGTTTTTATATCCTGTACTTATTAGTGCAATTGCAGGACCACAGATTTCAGACATACACACTTTTTTAAAGGACTGACAAAGTATAGACAAAATTGAACAATTATTGTCTTTTTAGAAGAGAAGAGCTTGCTTTTCAAAACAGGGCAATTTGTCCACATAATTTTCATTTAGTACCCACAGCTATTTTTTTAGTCTCACAACACTCTTTAGAGGTGGAACATGTAGGGGCTGTGCTTTGCTTCTATTCTTAAACTTAAAGATTTAGATTTGCTCAGTGGTTAAGAATTTAAGCTTTGGTGTTAAAGAGCCTGGATTTAAATCCTGGCTTTGACACTTTCTGTGCTGTCAGAAACTGACTTACTCTCTAAGCCTCCATTTCCTTGTCTAAAAATATTACTAGATTAAATGACGCAATATAACCTACCAGAATGCTAAACATGTAGGAAGTACTTATTGCCATTATTGTCATATTTCTTGTATTTCTTTACATATCCTTAAGAGGGATCTATAGAGATGGATAACACTGACAGAAAATGAAAAGTAGTAGCTCATTAGCACTCTTTGTGTAATAGAATAGAGAAAATTCAAAAATATATTGAAATTATCTTCCTA
>NW_011888784.1:20937872-20946942 GCF_000151845.1 Pteropus vampyrus | reverse complement strand
AGAAATAGGCATTAGATAGGTTCTTCTTCCATATTTTGTGACTACTATAGTTTAGCTCTTTTTATCATCATTGCACAATTTAAGTCCCTAAAACAAAATAAAACAAACAAACAAAAACCTCTCTTATCAAAATAGTTAAGAAAGAAGAGGTATAGGCAAGATGAGACTCAGATTAAATGCTAAAATACTTGATGTTTTATTTTTGATACTCTCAATTTTCTTCTTTGACCTATAAATTCCTATCTCCAAGGCTTCTTTTCCCAACAATTTCTTCTATCTTCAAAGACCAAACCAAATCCATTCCTGAAAAATATCTCAATATTAGTCTCTGACAATTTAGTTTCCATAAAAGTTCTAATTTTACCTCTTCTATTTAAGACTCCTCTTTCAGTAAAGACATTGAGAGTTAGATATTTTGCTTCTCTAGTGGAATTTGCCTGATTTTTTTTTTTCTAAGGGTTTGACTAGGGTTATGGCCTTTCAGAGAAAGATTAAAGAGGTAATTTGCATCACATAATTTCAAAATTTTTACTATCAACATGATTTATCATGGTCAGTGTTGACCTTGATCACTCTGAGTGTGTCATGTTGCTCTCTGTTCCATGATACAGGCAACCAGACAAAAACAATACAAAAAAAGAAAACAATACAAAAAAAAAGGGACTAATATCCTTTATAAATATAGATGTAATAATTCTTAACAAAATATTACCAAATAAAATTCAACAATATGTATAAAAAATAGTATGCAAGTCTGTTATGCCAAAGATTCAAGATGGTTAAATATTTGATAATACATTATATGGAAAGGTTAAAAAAGAAATATCACATGATCATAGCAATCAATGCAGAAAATCAGTTCAAAAAATAAATACCTATTCATGATATAAACTCTCATAAATATAGGAAAAGTGGATAACTTTCTCAACTTGATGAGGAACATCTACAAAATACCTATAGTTAACATTACATTTATGGCAAAAGACTGAATGTTTTTCCCTTAAGATTAGAAACAAGGCAATGATGTATGGTGATATCACTCTTATTCAGCCCGGTGCTGCAAGTTCTAATCAGTGCAATAAAGCAAGAAGAATAAAAGGCTTACAGATTAGAAAAGATGAAATAAGTTCTATTTGTAGGTGATGTGATTGTCTATATAGGGAATCTCCAGGAATCTACAACAACAAAAAATTTCTGTAACTAATAATTCAGCAATGTTGCAGGTAAACTTATAAAAGCAAGTAAACATATAAAAAGCAATAAATACATGAACACTAAATAAAACAAAACAATATCACTAAAATCTCTCCCCCACCCCCAAAAATCACACTTAAATTTTGTAAAACAACAAAACATGTATAGGACCATATGCTTAAAATTATAAAACATTGACAAATAAAATTTTAAAAAGATTAAAATAAATGGAAAGATATATTTTGTTAATGGATTGGAATACTCAATATAGTAAAGATGGTAATTCTCCTCAAATTGATATACAAGTTTAATGCAATTCTTATCAAAATCCCAGCAAGAATATTTAGTAGATAAAGACAAAATTACTTTAAAAGCTAGTTGGTAATGCCAAGGAATTAGATAAGCTAAAACTGTTTTTAAAAAGATGAGAAAAGTAAAGGAATCAATCTATCTCATTTTAAGACAACATATAGCTACAATAATGGTGACTGTCTAGTATTTGCAGAGGTATAGACACATAGATCAAAGGAACAGAATAGAAATCCTAAAAATTGTGCCTAAATGATTGTGAAGAAATTACAAAAGTAACTTTTTAAAAATGGTCTTGGAACAAATGGATATCTATTGGGGGGTGGGGAGAGAAACAAACACTTTGACCTAAAACTCACAATTTACAGAAAAATTGATAGGAATCATGGACTTAAATGAAAAATTATAAAACATTAACAATTAATAGGAGAAAATCTTTAGAATCTATGGCTAGGCAAAATTTTCTTAGATTTGATTCCAAATACCTTATCCACAAATAGAAAAATTGATAAATTGAACTTGACCAAATTAAACTCTATTTCTCTACCAAATATCCTGTCGAAAGGATAAAAATACAAACTCCAGACTGGAGAAATAATTTGGAAACCACATTTCCAAAAAAAGACCAGTAACTATGATATATAAAGCACTCTCAAAAATCGTGTTATAAAACTAATATATAATTCACTGAGAAAAAAGATTTTTAAAGATGAGGCATTTTACTGGAGAGGATAAGGAGATAGAAAATAAATACATAAAAAGCTATTCAACACCATTGGGGAAATGCAAATTAAAACCACAATGAGATATCACTACACACGTATAAAGACAGCTAAAATTTAGAAGAAATACGGTGGCAACAGTAAACGGTGGCAAAGATATTCAGACTCTAGATCACTCATAAATTGCTGCCACACATTTCAAGCAGCCTGAAAACATTTTGGGAAAAAGTCAAAGTGAGGAAATGATAAAGACAGGAGCAGTTTCCAAGGTTTACTACAAGGTTTAAGTCAGTGTAAAATGTAGATGCAAGATGCATCTAGGTACTACTGGCAGTACCCCACTTTAAGATACTGACAGGTCGGTCTTGTCATACCCTCAACTACTTGGAGCCGCCAAGATTAATGAAGGCATCTTGAACAATCATAGAGGTTTAAGAGACAACAAAGAGCTAGGTCTGGGCTGATTGATATGGTTTATGTCCTACAGAAAAACACTCCATCAAGACTGGGAGAGATGTGGCTGTTTTATTTAATGCATTTAATGCACACAAATCAATAGTGAGATATAGAGAAAATGAAGAAATAAAGAAATATGTTCCAAACAAAAAAACAAGTTAAAACTCCAGAAACAAGCTTTAATGAATGGAGATAAGTGATTTACTTGATAAAGAGTTCGAAATATCAGCCATAAAGATGCTCAATAAGGTCAGAAAAACAAATACATGGATGTAGTGAGAATTTCAATAAAAAGACAGGAAATCATAGTGATACCTCCAACATTTGCAAAATTCTTAATCTTTTTAGTAAACCTAGTTAAGTCTTTTCCTTTCTCCTTTCTTTAGAGAAAGATCCTCTCCCTTAGACTTAGATAATTACCTTGAAACTGGTGACTCAGTTCCTCTGGCTATTGATAAGGATCATTGAAGCTCAGCCTTCTCCTGGTCCCGTCATGAGGCAGGAATGGCTTTACGCCAAACAGGGTCCTTAGAGTCGAGAGAGGAGGGGACATATAACATAAATTTTTTCTTTCTTTTACGAAATATATTAACCAAGCTTGTTTTCCTTTACCCACTTGATGGACAAATTAATGATAGAAACATAACTAGATAGATGATTCTAGTTAAGTAACGAGTTTGTATCTCGTTTTTCCTTGTCCCCGGACAGAGGGGGCACTTCAGCAGGATACCCAAAACCCAGTTCTGACAGAGAGGGAAAGAGCTCCATGAAACCCCAATTGGACTATGACCCTCCTCAGCAGGAAGCAGATACAGAACAACAGACCTCCCATCTCTCAACATCCATATTAATAAAAAGGGGGTTATGGCTCTTAGAAATGAGTTAGGTAGGAAAGTTAGGGAGTTTTGGTCTACCTCAAAGATGCTGAGGTCATCCTATTCTAGAAAGGGTCTGCCCTAGTCTGCCCACAATTAAGCAAGCCAGAGGGAATTTTTAGGCTAAAAGTAACTCATACAAGTAAACGGAAAATTGGGTACTAGTTTTAGCCAGTCACTCGCACCTGTGCAACGAAGACCCCAACGACCTTCAACTCACCTGAGTCTCATTATATCATCATTATAATATGATGCATATGCTCGGAAGTTCATTAGTATCATTATAACAGACTGAATTCTGGGAACAAACATGTGCAGAAAGCAAACAATGAGTCACTGAGACCTGTCAATCTTAGTTGTCAGTCAAGAAAGCCCACTCCTTTAAGAAAGCAACCACCACAGGAAATAGGGATAAAAACCCTGAAGACTTTATTACTGTGTATTACTATGCCCATGAGCCTTTGAGCTACTCTTCTCCTGCTTGTCTGGCCCCGCTTCCATGTCTGGAAGTGTTCTGTTGCTATACTTTCCCTTCTAACAAACCAATTGTTTTCTGCTGTATTTTGGTGTCTTGCTCAATTCTTTGTTCGAGACGTCGAGACCCTGGACACTGTGCTGAAAGGAGAACCTCACTCTCTGGTAACAATAGAGCCAAAGAATATAATAATTGATCCTCCCACATAACTTGAAAAATTCTTACATGGTTCCTTCCTGTCTCTCTTTATATCTTATCACTGAAAAGGAATTGCTTTACTATGGCGCTAAGAGTATCCTAAGCAGCTGGGCCTCTTTGGGATATGATGTTTCATACCCATCAGTCTGGTTCTCCCAAACAAATGCCTCTTTGGAGACAAAAAAGCAATATTTTCTTTCAGGAAAAATTCATGAATTCAATCTCTTTTTAGTTGGTTCCTAGAAGGGACTAGAAGGGAAAAACTGAGAGGGAAATTCTTAAGTCATCTGTTTAATACAATATCCAGGAAGCTATTTGGCTCAAGGGTTTAATAACTTTCAATAAAATCCTGTCAACATAAGACATTCAAACCTATTCAAAATTTTTATAAGAGTTTATGTGAGCCAAATCGATGATAGTTCTGCAGTTTCTTTTACACATTTTAAATTAAGGAGAAAACATGAGGAAGATTGCATAAAGACGGGAAAAAGTAAATCAGGCATTATTATTGGGTAGTTAAGATTATGTGCTCTCTTGAGGGGACTGGAAGGGTGGTCACTAATTAGAAGGAAAGGTCTGAAAGGAAGCATTTCGAAGGTGTTATTAACCTAGATGCATTAACCTAGATGCTCAAGAACAACGGACAGAGTTTGCTTACGGCAAATATAAACCTTTTACTAAAGAAGTTAAATGCTTGGGATTTGACTTTCTACCGAGATCTGCCCAGGCAGGAATCTATCATCAGATTACCCTGTGAGATTACTTTCCATAAAACCCCTTTTTCATCCACAATCAATATAAGAAAAACTTTTGGTATGAAAATAAATAATAGTTTAAATGCCAAAAGTTTTCTTCAAAATCAAGGAGTGTCGAAGAAATTGATTTTGAGGAAGTACCATGTGATAAATTGTTTAAATCTGCTAGTGTTTAGTATATTGACTTTCAATGTTCTCATTTAGTCAAATTTGTAGTACTTATTTGCTTTCCTTTTTTGTAAGCCTTGAGTTTAATTTTCCTTTTGCTTTTCTTAGACTGTCTCAGAAATAAAGCCTGCAGAACTCAACTTTTAATTACTCATGTAAGTGGAATGGCAATATGGAAGTGAAAAGAAGATGCAAATAATTAAGCTGAAATCATCCATTATTGGTGAATGTGCCAATGTTTTCCAAAGTCTCAGTGTCGTGCCTAAGACCAAGGAAATAGAGTCTTATTAAGAAGACATGTTACCATTTCTAAGAATAATAGCTTCCTGAGTTTTCTCAGTTCCCAGTAGACATTTATTGCCTTTATTTACATTGTAAATGTTTCAAGAGGTATTTGAAATAACCCTTAAGAAATACACAATATGGTCCATTAAGGTTGTATTGCCTTTCAGGGTGAATACAGTAATAACACTTTATTGTTATGGTAACAATACTTCTTCTCTATACTTGTACTTGAGTGTTATCAGGGTCCACATATCTGACACATGTTTGCTGGAAGGATAGAGGCCATATATCCTCCATGCTTAAATGCTTAGCTTATATTTAAAATCTATATATAAAAGCAATAACATATATAAAGCAAAATTATATAAATGGCGAATTTGGGCTATGGACACTGTTTTCTCTCCCTTTTCAGAAATTCCCTCTTTATAAATCCCTCTTCTATACATTCTTGATTCCTAATAGGTCATTATGGGTCCTGTGAAACTATCCTTCATAAGTAATCTAGATGTGGCTGACTTTAACTTTGGTGGTACATTTGTATCTCAAGTTCCTATCTTGTATATCTTTGCTATATAGCTTGATCTCATTGTTGTAAAATGTCTTAAAATTGTTTCCACTAAAAACACATAATGAATGGTGTTACATTTTATCATTTAAAGAGACCATTTTTATTATTATATGCATTTTTATTATTCTCGGAAATTCAGAGGATGAAGATCTGATGATGGAATTTCAGTTACAATACTGAATGAACTGGGAGAAGCAGTTCTTCATTGTATCTTTCAAGTTATACCACATAAATAACTGTTTATCCTTTTTGCCTTTAAATTTGATGCTGCTGTTGTATCAAATAATATGACTACTGTCTGATAATTTAAATTAAGGAAAGGAAAGGAAAGAGGATATTTTAATTCTATTTCTTCTTGGCTCATTAAGGCTACAGAACATTTGGTCAGTTTTTACTTCCATCTACTTGTCAAAAAGTCAGTATGTGTTTCTATCATCATGTGTTTAACTGAAAGTTGGAAATTCTAATAACATATTTAACCATAACAGTTCTCTACCATTGTAAGTTTGACTTCAATTAATTTTTTTATATGTTTCAGTTGTACAACACATAATTTGACATCTGTATACTCTACAAAGTGATCACCCACAAATCTAGTTAGTATCCATCACCTTACAATTGAGCCCCTTCACCCCTTTCACCTACCCACAATCCCCTTTTCCCTTGGTAAGCACCGATCTGTTCTCTGTATCTATGAGTTTGTTTTTGTTTTGCTTTGTCTATTCATTTGTTTTTAGTTTCCACATATGAGTGAAATCATAATGTATTTGTCTTTCTTCTTCTGATTTATCTTACTTAGCATTATACCCTTTAAAAATCTCTTTTACGATTTTGAATATCTTCCCTGAGCTTAAAGCATTTAAGCATTCCACTAAGTATAAAGTATTTTGGTGTGATGTTCATAGGAGATGCATTAAGTCAGTGATAATATGATTCTTCTAATGTAGTTAATGCTCTCATTAAAGGCAATAAATCCTGCACTATGATTTTGGTGTGCTTTCTATTTCTTCCAAAATGCTATTACATTTTTTTATGATCTTCGAAGAAGACATTTTAAAAAATACATGTTCTTAGTAGAAAATTGAAGGTAATAAATGCTAAAGAGATGTAAATATCACTTTTTAAATGACTTATCTATTTTCAGAATTTTAAATTATCTTGTAAAATGAGAATTTTTTGAAGTAGCCTAAATATCCAACATGCAATGATGAAAGTGTTACTATCTAACATCTTAAAATTTAAATAGATAAAAGAGCTTCTTCTTGAAAAGACCTCAGAACTTGCAGTATAGAAAAGACATACTTTATATCAGGCAGTATTTAAACATTTATTGACAATTTATCTATGTTTGGTATAGTCATATTGTTCAGAAAACAAAAATTTCAAAAATTTGGAAATAAGCAGAAAGATGACTTTGTGCTCTTTCTTTCAGTGTTTTACTGGTGCTTGCTGCACGGGTTAAATAGTCCCACTTAAAGATTTAATTTAATTCTCTAGGAATACACATTTTTCTTTGACTTACTCTTTACTGTTGGAAAGGATATTATGCAGCCCTTTAAAGGTTGATATTAACTTTTAGAACAATGATAGTAGTGCAAATTATCTTGGTACAATAGCAAATCAAATGGACTTTGTCCTGTAGCGATGCAAATAATTTTTGCCCATTAAAAAGATAATTCCAAAGGTTACAGTTTTATTGCTCTATAGGACATTAATGAATTTTTAATCTATTTATCAATCTAATTCCAGTTTTCTTTATTTTGGTTCCTATAAATAATTTTATTTCTTCTACACTCCTTTGAACCAGCATACTCTTCTAGCTGTTTTCCTCATTAATGACTTAAATATTTAACATGCTTATATTTTTAAGAGAGCCATGTTCTTTATCTTTTGAAATTTATATTTGGTTTTTGCTCATCTGGCTCTTATCTCTTTAAAAATAAATAAATACATATATACACATATAAATATATAAATATATGTCTAATTTTGTTGGTTTCATTTTGTTACAGTCTTGTAGTTTTGTTTTAGTGTAAATCTCTAAATTCATTTGGAATTTATTCTAGTTCATAATGTGAAAAAATGGGTTCAATAATGTCATTTTTTGTGTGTATCCTCATTTATCCCAACAGTAATTATTGACAGCCCATCCTTTCCCCATAGATTTGAGTCACATACTGTGTGACAAGAGGTAAGTCAATCAATTGACTGCCATGGATTCTACAGAGTGGCATTTTTCATTCACCAAGATCAGATCCTCATCCTTTTACATCAGAAACCAGCTCACCTAGCGACAATCAGACTCTCAGTGGTAGATTCACACGGTATTGATGCATACTGCTAGTTTACAGTCATTCTGGTTTACTTATTTATAGAAGAGGATATATGCTTTAAATAGGCAGAATGTCATAATGGTTCCTAGGGTACTTCCTACTTCAAAATCAAGATAGTCATATTTATTAGTAATCAGTAAGTTACTTGATGTGAATGGAGTGATAAAAGAGAAAACAAATAGCTGGGGAGATATTTAGGTCATGGTGAAGCCTAAGAAACAAGAAGTGTCTCTGCCATATATGTAATGACACACTCTGGTGACCAATTTGATCGTATGCCCCAATTTACCATTCAACCATAATCACTGCTCCTTTTTCTATGTTATTGAACTCTTTCATGCATACATTCATTCTTTAGATAAATTAATATCATAGATTTAGTTATAACTATCCTGTATATAGCTGTAATATATAGGTAGTGTTCCCTTACAACTATCTGTACATTAGTTAAATTAATTGAACTCATAGAAGCCAATATTTTCCTATTAAGGCATCTTACAATCTGCTGTATTCTGCTTACACTGAGAACAGAAAAAGTAAAGTTACATTTGAAAGTGAAGTTTCAAAGATGACTATGAACAATTGATTCAGTACATTTAGTCCAGGGACCATATATCTTAATTTTTAATTAGTACCAGGTATAACTGTGTTTATTCCTGGTACTTCAAAGGTTCTTCTGCCTTCCAACACTCAGTCTGAGCCACTGCTATCATTTCTTGAAGTATCTAATCA
>NW_011888784.1:20920777-20937822 GCF_000151845.1 Pteropus vampyrus | reverse complement strand
TGCAGCCCTTTAAAGGTTGATATTAACTTTTAGAACAATGATAGTAGTGCAAATTATCTTGGTACAATAGCAAATCAAATGGACTTTGTCCTGTAGCGATGCAAATAATTTTTGCCCATTAAAAAGATAATTCCAAAGGTTACAGTTTTATTGCTCTATAGGACATTAATGAATTTTTAATCTATTTATCAATCTAATTCCAGTTTTCTTTATTTTGGTTCCTATAAATAATTTTATTTCTTCTACACTCCTTTGAACCAGCATACTCTTCTAGCTGTTTTCCTCATTAATGACTTAAATATTTAACATGCTTATATTTTTAAGAGAGCCATGTTCTTTATCTTTTGAAATTTATATTTGGTTTTTGCTCATCTGGCTCTTATCTCTTTAAAAATAAATAAATACATATATACACATATAAATATATAAATATATGTCTAATTTTGTTGGTTTCATTTTGTTACAGTCTTGTAGTTTTGTTTTAGTGTAAATCTCTAAATTCATTTGGAATTTATTCTAGTTCATAATGTGAAAAAATGGGTTCAATAATGTCATTTTTTGTGTGTATCCTCATTTATCCCAACAGTAATTATTGACAGCCCATCCTTTCCCCATAGATTTGAGTCACATACTGTGTGACAAGAGGTAAGTCAATCAATTGACTGCCATGGATTCTACAGAGTGGCATTTTTCATTCACCAAGATCAGATCCTCATCCTTTTACATCAGAAACCAGCTCACCTAGCGACAATCAGACTCTCAGTGGTAGATTCACACGGTATTGATGCATACTGCTAGTTTACAGTCATTCTGGTTTACTTATTTATAGAAGAGGATATATGCTTTAAATAGGCAGAATGTCATAATGGTTCCTAGGGTACTTCCTACTTCAAAATCAAGATAGTCATATTTATTAGTAATCAGTAAGTTACTTGATGTGAATGGAGTGATAAAAGAGAAAACAAATAGCTGGGGAGATATTTAGGTCATGGTGAAGCCTAAGAAACAAGAAGTGTCTCTGCCATATATGTAATGACACACTCTGGTGACCAATTTGATCGTATGCCCCAATTTACCATTCAACCATAATCACTGCTCCTTTTTCTATGTTATTGAACTCTTTCATGCATACATTCATTCTTTAGATAAATTAATATCATAGATTTAGTTATAACTATCCTGTATATAGCTGTAATATATAGGTAGTGTTCCCTTACAACTATCTGTACATTAGTTAAATTAATTGAACTCATAGAAGCCAATATTTTCCTATTAAGGCATCTTACAATCTGCTGTATTCTGCTTACACTGAGAACAGAAAAAGTAAAGTTACATTTGAAAGTGAAGTCTCAAAGATGACTATGAACAATTGATTCAGTACATTTAGTCCAGGGACCATATATCTTAATTTTTAATTAGTACCAGGTATAACTGTGTTTATTCCTGGTACTTTAAAGGTTCTTCTGCCTTCCAACACTCAGTCTGAGCCACTGCTATCATTTCTTGAAGTATCTAATCATCACTGTAACTAAGGGAACAGTTGTTCCACTGCTCATAAACTTTGTTAGAACCAGGTTATGAGTTGCTTCA
Source organism: Pteropus vampyrus (assembly GCF_000151845.1). Taxonomy (NCBI): domain Eukaryota; kingdom Metazoa; phylum Chordata; class Mammalia; order Chiroptera; family Pteropodidae; genus Pteropus; species Pteropus vampyrus. The sequence goes on along the minus strand of NW_011888784.1, from coordinate 20,936,232 downwards.
AAAGTGAGTGGTCTTGGGCTAAGGACAGTGAGATCTTTAGAAGATACTATTGGATAAGGACAAATTTTGCAGTCCAACTGGCAAACTAGTTTTTGTTCTCATGTATCTACCATTCACACCGGGCAGAAACCGTGATTAGCAATGTGGTTATGGTTACTGTTTAGAACTAAATGTCCAGATGTTCAAGCCATATGAGAGGCCACAGTTTCAGTTACACAGACCCAAATCAGAGTTTCGTCAGATTAAATGGGAGAAACAGAATATTCAAGACTGGAATAGGCTCCCTGAGCACGAAAACTGGCGGAGTGCTCTCGATTCTAGAACAAAGACTGACTATCTTTGGCCCGGATTTAAACAGCCAAAACATGTGGTTAGAGAAGATTTAATTACAGTGCTTTATTTCCTTCAATAAGGTAAGGATTGCTGGATGAAGGGATTGCCTTGCAAGTCTACTTTCTCTGGCAAATCCTCAGAGTTAAGACAGATCATTTAGCATTCTCTCCAAATCTCTAGCTTCATCTCTCACTCCTCAGTAGTGCAGCATATTTTGAATAGGTCAATGTTTAATAGGAGCTTATCTCATTTTTAGGAAGCAGAAACAAAAATATATTGCCCTCTCAATAACTAATAATACCTCTTGTGAGCCCTTTTCTTATATGGCGCAGGTATAATTCTCTTAAATTAGCCTTTTCTCTGAACATGTGAGGCTTATCTTTATGAAAAACATATGGAAATTGTTACTACCTTGGCCTTGGACCATAAAACAGAACTATTCTTTTGGAATAGAATCATTAATGAGAGTGGAAGTGTGGGAAACATTTGATCAAGAGACTGAGAGCTACCAAAAGAGCATAGACTGAGTGAGTTCTTCGTTTTCTTTGAGTCCAATATTCTAAGATTTCAGAATTTAAGACTTAATTATTTTCTTTATAGTCTCATATCTTGTTAGTAAGCTATATTTTTCATATTTATATACATCTTACCAAAGTAGGATGAAATAAGATACTTGGTCTTCCAACCTTCATTTTCTACATTTATTATTGACTAAATAATTCAATCAGAAGAAATAACATAACTTTGTTTTCAGCTGAACTATTTTCTTATTGTTTGCTTTGGTCTTGCAGACCTAAAACAAATCTTCCTGGTTCTTACCAATTGTTTCACTTTCCTTTTATTTGCTTCATTACATTCTTGAATTGATTTCTTTTGTCTGTTGTGTACATTCTGCTCTGATCTTTTATTTCTCAGAAATAGTTAAGTGAATGACAACTATAAAAGGAAGAAGATAATTTATACCTATTTCCTATGTTTCAGAGTTTACCACCAACTATTCTGCCACTGCAAAACACAATCAAATTATTCACTTCAACTTCTAGATTAGCACTGTCAAAGTTCAGGAAAATGGTGTTTTTTGCTAAAGGTCTCTTGTTTGGGCTGAACAGTAAATCATGACTTAGTTTTCACTGCTTATTTTGTACTCTTATGGATGACAATATGAAGGTAAATGTATTCTATTTTTTGAAGCTAAGTTCAAACTCTAATAAAGACAATATATGTTCTATCTTGAATCAAACCTGTCACCCATTCTAACCCAATATTCTATTTTTAACATGAAAGTGTTCTGGAGTGAAGGCCTAAGTTTCTCCTGATGATTTCAAAAGATATAGTCAGGAATTAACTCAAATATCAAATTTTTGATAATCACAAAATATTAATTCATTGAATCAGTGAATTATTAGTGGTTAAAATTATGGGCTCTGGTGCCAAATCACATGAATCTAAATGCTTGTTCTGCCACTTACTAGCTTTGTACCTTGAGCAGCCTACTTAAATAACCTTAGTTATTTACTACGTAAAAAATCCTACCCCACAGAAGTAAATGAGATTAAGCTTATAAAGTAATAGAATAGTTTCTGACTCATAATAACTATAAAATAAAAGTCAGCTATCAATTTATATGTCAAAGAATATGCTAGCAATGTGAGGGTTCAAAAGTTACTTCAAACATGATGTCTACTCTAAAACGTTAAAAGTCTAAAGAAAAATAATAAGCTTACTTGAACCATTATATGTAGCATCAACATAGTTGGCAATCTTCGATTTTGGCCGGAATCCTACCTTTTTCAGAATGTTGCTGCACCTCTTCCTTTTCCCTCTCCAAGGAATTGTAACATATGGATTTTGTTAAAATTTACATGGGAGACAAAACAGCTTAAACTTCCCAATTAGCCATTTGTTCTCTCTCCAAGATTCTGCCCTTAGTCATACACTGTCTTCTCTATTCCTTTCTCTCATAAACAGTAATTTAAATCCCCTTCCTCCCATAGTCTAGACCAGAAAATTTATATTTTGTTCTTAGTCTGCAGACCAGTTTAGCAAATCAATTAGTAAGCAATTTTCTCTTGTTCCACATATAAGGGCCTCAGACATTTATTTGGGCTAGAGATGATGCAACAGGAAGAGATACATGGAGTACATTACATTTGTCCACGAAGAACTAATTCATCAGGCTTGGGTTTTTGGAAGCCTGTACATTCCAAAGGACAGTCAGGCCCTTGACTAGTTTCAGAAAGATAGCCTTTAAACCCTTGGAATATCTTGCCTGATAAGAGTGTCTTTGTTTACCTGAGGCTTTGGGCCATGTAATACCAGTCTGACCTCTGGAGAGGCTGGCAACTGAGTAAGTAGATCCGTCACATGGGCACTCTATGCCAATATAACTGCCCTTACTGGACATCAAGGCTTGATATACTCCTCTGATTGATAGTACTCCATACGTGGTGTCATACATCATTGCTAAGAGAATTAGTGCTGTCCATATGACTCTACTGGAAGAGAACAAATAAAAACAAAAACCTGGTGTCTCCTGGACACTGTACAATGTGCCTTTTTCCTTTGCTGATTTTAATCTGTATCTTTCATTGAAATAAACTATAACCATGAATATAACAGCTTCTCTGAGTTCTGTGAGTCTGTCTAGTGAATATCTGAACCTGAAGGTGGTCTTGGGGAACATCAATGACATTTCATTTTTACTTTTAGTTGGACTTTGAAGAATAAATACAATTTTGGAAATATGAAAATGAGTGGGTACAGGATGGAAACAGAAAGTAAGAGGAACAGAGGTTATTTGAGGTGAAGGAAACGAGAAGAATGTGGGAGCATAGAAACCACTGTACCATGTAGAAGGATCGATGAACAGTTCTGCCAAACATTGCATTAAATATTGTTTTATAAAGAGCTCATTACCTCAAGAAGCTTAAACAGTAGTAAAGAGATAATATTCAATGAAATGAAGTAAATTGAGAATAACACAAGGCAATAAATAAACACCAAGTGGTCTGGGCTACATGAATTGAGGGGAGGACACATTGGTCAGTGTGAAGCAGTATAATCTGAATTTCACGAATATCTTGACTGCCCCGAAGTATGCAGATAAACTGCAGAAGATCAGTTCTGAGAATGGTGTTGTCAATTCATATTTCAATGTATAATACAAATGAAATACATCATTATTAACTTAAGTAGCTGACGTGCCCCATAACAAAGGTCTTTATTAACTGTTATCTATGATATCATTATTTAAACTAAGAAGATATTAATTTGTAAAATGCAGTCAATATTTGTTATTCACAAATTCTGTATTTGCAAAATTGAAATTTATGTGTAACCCCAAAATCAATACTCATGATACTTTCATGGTTGTTTGCAAACATATGCAGAGCAGTGAACAAGTTGAGTCACCCAATATGCACATGCCCAGCTGAAGTAGAATAAGTTGATACTTTGACTTCTTGTTTTAGCTCTCATTCTATAAACAAATGTTCTTTTCATGGTCTATACAATGTCATATTTTTCACATTTTATTCTTTTGATAGGTGATTTCACTGTTTAGCATCATCTCTAAGTGCAGTGCTGAAGTGCTTTTACGTGTTCCCAAGTGCAAGAAGGTTGTGATGTTGGTTATGGAGAACACATGGGTATTAGATAAGCTTCATTCAGGTATAAGTGATATGTGCTGTTGGCCATGAGTTCAATGTTATTGAATCAATGACATATATTAAAATAAGGTGTGTTTAAAGAACAACATACGTAAAACATAGTTACGTATTGATGAGTTCACAAAAATGCGACTAGAGGCTCACAGGAACCTAAGCTCGTATTTCTCTTAGAAGCAATGGCTCATTATTCACTAATTCACTGTTTGTGGTGACTTTATAGAACACGATTACTGTGTATAACCATAATTAACTGTAGTTAAAATACTAACCTTTGCAAAAAGATGTTAAAGTAATCATAGTGGGGCTAGGTTGCACCTAAACTCATGTTACTAACTATCTTTCTTTCATATTCTATTGAACTACAAGGATATAGGAAAAAAACTCTTATCCATAAAGTAAAAATTTTACTTTACAATTTACATAAATTTATTTTACTTAAAATGGTACTTAAAGAAAATTTTATGTGGCTCACAAGCAATAAAAAAGTCAAATAAATTTTTTGTCCATGAAGAAATTGTCTTAAATTTCAGGTTAGTTCTAGAAAATTAAATAAAATGAAGAGATTACACACAGCGATCTAAAATGCAGACTGACCATTAAGCTAGAACTTTCTACCGTGAATAGGAACTCGCTGAATTTTATAAAAAAGTGCTACAGAAATAGGAACTTCTTTAACTATATAGTCTTTTTAAAAATTTTCCATTAGAATGACTAATTCTACTTTTGGAGGTGTATATTTTTAATAGATATTTTTCATTATTTTATACACCAAAATTCAAAAATGATCATAAATCACAAACTCTTGAAACAGTCATAAAGGTAACCTATATGAGTACAGAGGGATGCCTGCCTGACAGTGCAACAGTGGAGACTGTCAGCGTGAAATGCATTTACACAAACTAAAGGAAGTGGTAGCAGAGTGATTAAGAGGATGAACGCTGCAGTCAGATTTACTCAGTTTAATCCCAGTATTTACTAGCTGCATGACCTTAGACAAGCCACTAATATGCTCTCTGTTTTAGTTTCCCAATCTGTCAATCGAGGCTATTAATAATATATATTTTACATAATTGTAAAAATTAAATTCTATGTAAAGTGCTCAGAATTGTCCCTTAGTTATAGTGAATACTCAATACATATTAGCAATCTTTATTATCATTTGGCTCCAGCTGTTTCTGAATGTGAATGCAAACTGATATGGAAGATCATCAGATTTCTTAAAAGAATCAAGAAATTTAATTTTTAGAGGAAATTTCCAAAATGTTAAAAATTTTTGTCACTAAATACAAGATATCTGGTGAATCAATTGGTCAACATACTGATAATTAGCAACTGCCACTTACAGATAAAAAGAATACTTCCAATGACTCTATTTAAACATCTAAAAGTTAACTTGTATAGTAGACTCAGGGAAATTAATAATTATATCAATTTTATTTTATTTATTTCATAGGAATATGAAAACAAATAAGAATTATTAGGAAAACCCATCATCTGAAAGGCTAAAATATTTTCTTTGTGAATGAATTCTGAAGGCATTCTAGTTAATCTAAATCACCTGGAAGAATAATAGAAACAACAGTTCTATATTTCCCTCTCTCTCTCTTCTTGGTGACATCACTCATATTAATTACCACTTTAAATAAATTAACAACTTTCTTCCTGCACCATAAGAGAAAACTAGAAGGCAGGAAACCAAAGAACTATAAAGTTACATTTTTATAAGAACACACATTTTTTTGTTACCTTGACAAATTTTAATTATGGCAGCAAGGAAGTTTGTATTGGATGTTAATGAGATCTCTAGCTCTGTCAACTGGTGGTCTCAAAAGTCCAAAAAAAAGAAAGAAAGAAAGAAGAAAAATAAAGAAAACATTTAAAAAAGATTTTGAACAAGCAAAGCTAAATTTATTAATCTTATTGCATTACTGCAGTAGGAAAAAATTACCTTGATAAAGTCTTAGTAGTGTCCCAGAAGGAAACATCAGAGAAAGATATTTATAAAACTTCAGAACCGGAGCTTGGTGATTTTACACAAGGTGTTGCAAGACAGAAAATTGGTTAGTATTGTATGATTTGTAACATAATAGCTTTGGATTAGCTGTCACAGTGAGCAAGTGTCTTGAAGCAATTCTTAGATAAGCAACCACTTAGTTCTGATAGCGAGCTATCTCGGTTAGCTCACAGTCTTATCTTTCAGGAGCAAGTATTTTCTGGGTTAAGTAGCTGAGCTGATTTTGCTGATTTCTAACATCTTAACATACATGTAGGAACATAAGTCCAGTCCATGTATTGTCCAACATCGAGACAGGAAATAATGTTGAATTCAGCTTTCAAGTTGCATAGTTACTAAAGTTACACTTTTATTTTAAACTCGGGTTTTTCTCCCTACAAATTCTCTCTTAAGATTAAGCATTTTTATGAGGACTAAACCATTATATCTATTTACTTAACCTTAGGACAATTTTTATTTTTGTTATTGCATTGTTTAATGATTTTTATGATAAATTATTTATTAAAAATCAGTCTATTGAATCATCCACTCAGTGTGAGCAAATAAACCTGGATAATATTTGGCCAGGAAGCATGCACTCTGCATTTATAAAAAAAATTAAAAATATCTTAAAATATAATAAATTGCTATGTGCTAATGAAAAGAAAAATAAGAATATTCGCCCCACTTGATATTCCAATGCATATCAGATGTTATTTCCATTGTTTGTTTTTTAGTCTGGTTGGGAAAGTGGAACTGAACTAGTAAATAAATATATACTCCCCTAAACTTTTATTTTTTGCAAGGGTTAATCTAGTATTCTGTGATTTCAACCAAGCTATTCATGCTTTTGTCTGTAATGCTCACAGTGAAATATTCTTGTATATTTACATCTTTATAAAAAACCTTTTACCTGCTACTTGGTAAATATTTGATGTTTATGTACAGAATAGTAATTGATGGTCTTATTGTGCCCACAAGGCTGTAATTCACTTCAGAGTTTTCTGCTGACTTTATAAATAACAAGAACATCTTTTGAGTGTTTTGTTACTGGCTTTAAAGTCCTGAAACTAAATTTGGAACACTGGAATATTTACTTTATATATATGCATTTGTTCTTCCAAAGTGAGGATTAAAATTCTATATCGATAATGAAAGTTGTCATTCAAGTATTTAAATATTTGTACTAAAAAGAGTAAGAGGAGTTTCTAATGTAAATTTTAGATGTCACGTTTCTGTGGCTTGGAAAAAGGAGCTATTAAAAAAACTACCTTTTGATATTTTTAAATATATTTGTGGTACATATGATGGAAATTTAATTCTGAAGTGAAGATCATTTACTAATATCACTGGGAATGACAGCAACGTCGCTTGACTTCAGAGACCAGTGAAAACATGGACTTGAATCTGCAGGATCTCTCATTCCACTCTCAGCTTCCACTACCATTAACTTTCTTTCCTTATTTCCAGTTAGAAAAAAAAAAAAAAATTACTCAGATGGATTGGCTTTGATCAAGAGCTCTTCCCAGGATCAATTATCTGTGGCCAGGGGCAGAGACACATAACATATTTGTAGCTCCCAGTATGGCATTACAGATATGGGTGAGTAGAAGGTAATTTTTGAAATGACGGATGCTAGGTCAGCCATACCATAAATATTGTTTTCATCTCATCTGAAAAACATAACAAGCATTTTTCTCTGAATCCTGTATCTATTATATAGTATTAGTTATAATAACAGAAAAGTTGACTCAAACTGGCTTAAACAACATAGATATAGATAGAGATACAACATATGTGGAAATTTCAGAAGTATATTTTGTATGAACAATTCAAAAATGTACATAAGAGCTACGTTACTCTATGTCTCTCAGCTCTGCCTCTGCAATGTCAGCTTCAGCCAGAGGAGGGCTGTGCTTGTGATCACAAGATGATTACTTTAAGCTCTTGGAGACAGATATCTCTGTACTAGTATTCTCACTAAAAGTCCTACTATTCACTCTTACAGGAATAGCTTAGACTGATGACAACCCTGAAAATGTCCCACTTGGCCAGATTACTGGAATATTCTAATTGGTATGGTCTTCAACTTTTGGAGTTTGAAATGGAACCACATGTATAACTACCATAAGTTGGGGGTTACTGGGAATTAGGAAGTGGAGGAATCCTTGTTAGAAATGTAACCTAAACTATCTGTCACACATCCATCCTGTATTGTTATTTTAAAATTATTTTCTTGCTATTTTATGCTATTTAAACAGAAGATAAAATTTAACTAAAGTCATCATTGTTAGGACTTAAATATATAACTCACTCTTTCTTCCTTCCAGGTAAGCCAAACAGTAGTAAAATTCAACAGTAATGAAATTGATCAAATGCCTGATATTTCAAAAAAACTCTTAAGGTTAGGTTAGAAATCACAGTTTAGATTTTAGAATAAATTATTCCTATTCTCTCTTTCCCATTCTAAATCTCTGGGAAGACATACTTGAAATAAGACCAGGTCCCTAGAGAGACCCAGTCGGTTTACCCATTTCTCTAGTTATGAGGAGAATCAGCTGGTCTTAGGTGGCCACAGGAAGTACAAGAGGCGTCAGAAACAAAAAGTTCTCTGAAGGAGCAGTGACTTGCAGCACAGTGATCTATCCATTTATGCTGGTCAGAAACCAATCAGACAGATGATCCTTTTTCCCTTAGGGAAGACTTCAAAAAGGAATGAGGGCAGAAACAAAATCTCATTACTCCCCTGAATAAGGAGAGGATAGAAAATTTCTACGTTCAAGATTTCAGTAAGGAAAGAGGCAATATTTCCATGAGCTATAATTCTATCCCCACTTTTTTAAGTCATAAATTTCATGTTAAGTAGGAGACCACAAGTATATACATATAGATATATACATTTATCCATATGTATGTATATGGATAAATATATTTCTCTTTCATCCTCTGTAAGTGGTGCATGTCTACATTTACTGTGAACATATATCTATTCAGTGATTTAGTGCATGGGAAATGGGAGAGAGAGAGACAAAAAGATCAGTGATTTAGCTCACTGAAATAAGACCTGAGCTGGAGTTAGAGTAAGAAAAGGAGAAAAGAAAGGCAGAAACAAATGTGTCACTCAGTTTATTTACTGTATTGATTATGTGATGATGAACACATGCACATTTCATTATGAACAGTTATTCCTAAGGCTTGGGAGTTTATTGATCCATTTGAGAATGAAAACTTTAGCTAATAGACTTTAACTTACTTTTTTTTTTTTTTTTTTTGGTCTTTCTTAGAAGTAATCTATCATTAAGACCCATTTATATGTGCAATGGGATTATGGTGCTTGGTAAAGAAATAAACAGAGAATAAAAACTTGACCAAAGTTCTAAAAATACAACTCAACTCCTTTTCACCTTTTCTACCATTATTCAGGATTGACTGAGTGAGTGGTTGATTTATAAAGAGGCATCACTCACTGTGAAGAGCAAGGAATCTAGTCTCTCTTAGGCTAGTAAGCAGCCATTGTATAAGCCAGGATTGATATCCAGAGACTTTAAAAAAGCAGATTTTTTTCATTCTCTTTCTTAATGGAATTTCTTGATCTTCTTATGCACTACACTATTTCATCTTAATGATCTCTAATGGAAATGAGGAAGCAAGACCTCTTGTCTTAAGTCACCAGGATGCTGTGTGTCCTTCCTAGGTTTTGTCACTTGCTTAGGTTAAGAGTTAGGGCCAAAAATATTAAAAATACTACAGGAAAGATCAGTTCTTTAAATGTAGAAAGGTTGGTCAAGCATGGATGGCCAAGCAGCAGATGGTTTGAGCTGCACTGCATCAAGTTTAAAACAAAATAGAAGGTCTATAGTAGGTGTCAGAGTGGTTATTACCAAGACCTGTTCTCACATAGCATTGCTGGACCTCTGTTTTGCCCCCTCACCTCAAAACATTGCTTTCTGGATTCCAAGTGAAACTCCTCTGACTAAGGACAATAGTTCCCTTCCAGTATTTAGTCAAGAAGTACTTCACTGGCCTGTTCAATCAGTCTCTAACTTTTTCTTAGATGTAAACTTCACAAAGTCTGTCATGGAAGCTTGAGATGTCATTAGCCCAGATGATTTATGCTCAGAAAACTGGTGCACATAATTGGATGAAGGTTACAAGTATTTCAAAGTGGAGTCCACCACATCTAAAGCTAGTTGATATCAACAATTTAAAGAGAAAATTACAATTTACCTTTTTGGAAAAGAAATATTACCTCTCTCTGTGTTAATCTTTTCTAAATGAAAAGGAAAATAAGATTTTGGGACTTGATTTCTAACAATATTCCACATCTTGTCACCTCACTAAAATAATTTAAAGGACCCCCTGCCTAAGTTTTCTCTTTATTTTGTTTCATAGATATCTTCATTAGTCAATTACCAGGTAATAATAATTCTAATTACCATGTGTATTCTGAGACTATAAATCTCATTATTTGATCATCACAGTAAATCTATGTACCTTTCTATTAGAATGTGTCAATTTAGCTCCATACAGTTATGTTTGTGATTTAAATATTAATAGTCACACAGAAGTCTAATTTTAAAATAGAATTGGAAATGAACTAAGGCAGAAAAGTTAATATCTAACTTCCTTCTGATCACTGCTCAAGTCCATTAATGTATGATGGTATTGAATAGGTATGTTTGCATAATGACATTGTGTTCTGTTTATCTCTAGTTGGCTATGTCAGATGGGGGTGTTAAACCAAAATGTCTTCAGATTTGGGGTTCCTTTGTATAACTTGGTATCTAAATAATTAGAAGGTTTGACAGTGTTACATTGGTGCTCTCAGTAAATCATATCTCTTAGCATTCATGACCTGTGTATCCCATCCCCTTTAATCTGGGCTGGACTTATGAATTGTTTGAACCATTAGGATGTGGAGAAAGCAACACTGTTCAGGATGTGGGTGTAAGACAAAAGAAGCCTTGGAAGCTTCCACTTTTTCACTTGGATACCTTACTGGAGGTACAATTTAGAGAGAAATGCCACAGGGAAGGGAAGACCTGAGATTAGAATGGAAAAAGGTAGAAGCTTAGCCATACAAGAGACCCAGCAGAGTTCAACCCCTAATTGATCTATCAGCTGAATGTAGCCTCTGAAAAACCACTGGCAAGGAGAGGTGAAGAAATAAAATATAAATGAAATGGTTGTCATTTGAAAGTCAATCATTTTTAAGGGTTATTCTTCAACAATAGGGAGGAGTTATTCTTCAACAATAAATAATTAGAACAAATAGAAATGACAAAAACTGAAAATCTCCCACTCCCAATCCCTATCCCAATCTCCATCAATGTGGTATATGGATCTAAATCTTTAAGGATTAGCGTGGGCAACTAGAGGGTCTGTTTTCATCTATTTAGAGTATAAAGTGATGAGAGAAGTTAATTGGACAAAACAGGATCAGGATTCTCACTGAATAAAGTGTGGATATTACATACAAAATGTGTTTCTCCTGATAAGATCCCCTCTAACAGCCTCCCACCCCCACCCAGTATATTTCATGAAGTAATTACTATGTTGGCTTGGGAAGGAAAGTAATTATGGATAGACAGGATATTATACATTTTTAGTGCTTAAAATCTTTGTGAGAGTCACTTTTTCTCTTTCTCTCCCCTTAACCTCCCTCCCATCTCTCTCTCTCTCTCTCTTTTAATCTCAAAAGGGACATTGCCTCAAGAGTTTCCTAATATCTGCCTCCAGGTTGTCTTGGTTTTAATTGCTTTACCTCAGGTCCACGCAGGGATAGTAATTGGGGGGAGGGGGGGAGTGCGGTGTTAAAATTCGACACAATCTGCTTATGACTACAAAATACTCTTTGGCTGCATATTGAATGCAGCAGCATATTAGATGTTTTCTGTCTAAAACAATTCAGGCTAATTTTACTATTTTAATTCAAAATGAATAAATTTGCTGAGAATATTGAAGATTCTTGCTATATTTTAAAAAACATTTTAATACATTTGTCAAAAACACTTTGGTTCTCATTATATGAAGTGTAAAACTAACTTTTTATAAGACTAATTACTAATATCAATGCTATGTATATGGTAAAAGCTTATTCTTTCAAAAATACCACAGCAAATACTTTATTTTTTAAAGTCTCAAATTAGAAATAAAGTAATAATTCAGTGTTTTTTAAAGTTTAGTATATGAAAATCACTTGGGATAATTCTTGAAAATGCACCACTACAAGGTCATACTTCTAGTTTCTGATGAGTAGAATTTTATTTAAACAAGTTTCAAAGTTTAGTAAATAAATTAGTAAGGACAGTTAAAATACGATATGAATAAATATTATTTACTGTCTGATTAAAATTCTTGTAGTCTTTGTTCACTAAGAAATCTGGTTGCTATAAATGTTGTCAGACCTCTGCTCATAGGTAGATTTGCAGCCTCTACACTTTGGGCTCCAGTGCCTTGTTTGCATCACATCATGAAAGTGTTTTAGAGTTGGCTATAGTTTCAATTGCAATTTTCCTTTTTTAAAAAAATACAAATAACTGTCACATTACATTTATTTATTGCATTTGCCGTGTTGTGGGTTCTTGCTTATTCCTATAGGGTATAGAGATACGTATTTTCAGCAACAGAATTTTTAAGCTTTAAATTTTATTAACTATATTATTTCCCTACTATTAAAGTGAATATATACAAAAACGATTTTAAAAATATTAAATAGTGAAAACTCATTGGTGATTGCTACCTATGAATTTGTGGTCTATTAAAAAATCATACTATAACATCAAAGCAATAATATTAAAATTCTTCAAGTATTTTTTTTTTTTACATTATAGGGGGACACCTAGTAATATAAGACTACGTGTTAAGTTTATATCCCTTAGTAACTACTTATTAAATAATTAGTTTATGTTGGTACAAAAATGTTACTACTAGTATTTATGTTGTTATGAAATTATCACAGAATATTGAGGATGTTTAAAGTAGCAATTTTCTAGAAGGAAATAGCACCCTCAATTTAGGCAGTTGTAGTAGAGTTCGCTAAAAGCCTATTTAAAGAAACCAGATATAGTGCAGGCCTAGTTCTTGCAATAGTGAAAGTACTTACAATGATGTGAGATGTGGACTAGAGTGGTTATCCGAAGCCAGAGAGGGTAACTGTGTGGAAATGGCTTCCTGCCAAGAGCAAAGGCTTGGTAGAGGAACAGCAAATCAGCAGGGAGAGACCTGAAAGAATAAATATCCCAACCTCGCTCTTTGAGTAGCGTCCATATCCTAAAAGTGCCTCTCTTTCTGCCAACCCAAGCCTGCCAGGACACAGGTAATTATACAGAAGGGTGGAGAGTGATTCTGGAAAAAGAAATGAAAATATCCAGCATACATTGGTAACAAAAGTTTTGGAGAACTGCTGTCTTAATAAATTGAATGTTCACATAACAAATAAAATATTATGCCATATTTGTGTTCATATGTTATATTGGATGTGCACTGCAGGGTTGACTTCACTGTAAAATTTAAACGTTCATCTCTCTAAAACCTAGACATTAGTCTCATAGCTGCTTGGATATCTTCTAATGAAAGAACTCTACTAAATCTTACCAGTATTCTTAAGGAGTTTCTCTCATTTTTTAAGGCTAATTTATATTGATTTTATATTAACAACTTTACATATTTAGTAGTTAAATGAAAATTTATGAAGGGACATCATTATTCCTTTTTTTTTGAATCACAGATGAAAGAACGACATTTTAAAAATCACATCTGTATAAACTTTCAGTAGTGATTCATTCACTCATTATACTAATGAAGCATAGGTGTGAAACAACTGAAAAAAAAATCACAAAATAATGAGTGCACTTGCATACTCTGCCAATTTATTTTACAAAACAAAAAGAAAAATAGCAATATTTCCTATAGTTATGGTACACTAGTCCATAGGTAATATTTTATGATCTGTATTTGAGCAATATAAATGGCCCTGATCATGGCGACAACTGAACTTACATCAAGTATGCCAGTTTTATAAATAGTTATGAAACTATTAAATAATTTTAGAAGACAAATAAAATTTAAAAAATAGGAATTTCAAATTTTAGGTAGGTGGATCAAAAAATGTGTACAGTCAATGGGAGTCTCGGCATTAGCCAGTGGAGTCAGGTAAAATTACCTTAGATCATAAACAGTTGATAGATCATCTTCTAGTCAAGTGAATTCTGGTCTAAGTTAAAAAAGAAACTCAAATTTTATTTCTTTGTATACCAAGTGATCTAGTAAGATAATATAAATATACCATTCATATTTATTTATTTGTCTCCTTAAAATGATGGATTTTGTAATAATGTTCCTTCCAGCTTTAAAGTATTTCCTTTAAATGTTAACATTATTATCCTGAATTAATTTATTTTTCTATTTTGAAGAATTATAAACTAAATATATGCCTTTCAAAAAAATTCCCAAATAGCATGAGTCCTCCTCAACCAATTATGGAAGAAATTATATATTTAAATAGATTTTAGCCACCCTTGAATTCAGCTTAGTGGGCTGGGAGATGTACCTTCTTTCCTTTTGGTCCTGTTTTCCATTCACTGGATTCTTTATGGTCTGTCTCTTTACTGGTTTTTGAGGAATTTTACATATTCACTGTTACCTTTCTATCTGCTCAACATGGCGACTGTATTTTCTCCTTAAAATCCAAGGTTCTCTCTGACCAGCAACACCAACATCACCTGGGAACTTGTTAGAAATGCAATTCTCAAACCAGAACAACTGAATCAGAAAACCTGGAAGCTCATGCTGTTTTTTGTTTGTTTGTTTGTTTGTTTGTTTAACTCTTTTAGGAATGACTTTTTCTCTCTTGTCCACTTAACAATTTCTGACATAGTTTTTAATAATTTGGTTCAGATATTATCCATTTATAACGTAATTGTAGCTTCTTGTCTGGAGGAGAATTTTTGCCCTAGTCATCTTTTTATCCCCAGTGCCAAACACATTTCCCAGTACAGAATGATCAGTCAATAATCAGTAGGGCTAAAACTTTATTATGCTTTTGTATTACCTGCAAAGACACAAAAATATGAAAGAATGTAATACATTTAGGTAACTGCATAAGAGTATAATGTTTTAAGCTCCAAGAGCTCACGGTCATTTGGGAAGGTAAACAGGAGGTAGATCACAAAGAGTTGATAAGCCATGTTAAAGAGTTTAGATTTAGCCTGAAAGCTCTAGGTAAATTTTAGGTAGAGCTGAGTGTTGACTTGTTAATGTTATGTTAAGATCACATCATAATGGTATTGAAGTTGGGAAGAATTAAAGGCACTTGAGGACTGTGACAGGTTTGTATATGTAAATACAAGGGAAAGGAACTTACTAAGCAAAGAAAAGAGTTGTTTAGATTCTCCCCTCTTCCTCTTAGTCCATGAGGAAGGGTGCTGAGCAGTGATAGCTATGCTATGGCTTATGTTTTA
>NW_011888784.1:20889194-20920727 GCF_000151845.1 Pteropus vampyrus | reverse complement strand
TATTTTTTAAAGTCTCAAATTAGAAATAAAGTAATAATTCAGTGTTTTTTAAAGTTTAGTATATGAAAATCACTTGGGATAATTCTTGAAAATGCACCACTACAAGGTCATACTTCTAGTTTCTGATGAGTAGAATTTTATTTAAACAAGTTTCAAAGTTTAGTAAATAAATTAGTAAGGACAGTTAAAATACAATATGAATAAATATTATTTACTGTTTGATTAAAATTCTTGTAGTCTTTGTTCACTAAGAAATCTGGTTGCTATAAATGTTGTCAGACCTCTGCTCATGGGTAGATTTGCAGCCTCTACACTTTGGGCTCCAGTGCCTTGTTTGCATCACATCATGAAAGTGTTTTAGAGTTGGCTATAGTTTCAATTGCAATTTTCCTTTTTTAAAAAAATACAAATAACTGTCACATTACATTTATTTATTGCATTTGCCGTGTTGTGGGTTCTTGCTTATTCCTATAGGGTATAGAGATACGTATTTTCAGCAACAGAATTTTTAAGCTTTAAATTTTATTAACTATATTATTTCCCTACTATTAAAGTGAATATATACAAAAACGATTTTAAAAATATTAAATAGTGAAAACTCATTGGTGATTGCTACCTATGAATTTGTGGTCTATTAAAAAATCATACTATAACATCAAAGCAATAATATTAAAATTCTTCAAGTATTTTTTTTTTTTACATTATAGGGGGACACCTAGTAATATAAGACTACGTGTTAAGTTTATATCCCTTAGTAACTACTTATTAAATAATTAGTTTATGTTGGTACAAAAATGTTACTACTAGTATTTATGTTGTTATGAAATTATCACAGAATATTGAGGATGTTTAAAGTAGCAATTTTCTAGAAGGAAATAGCACCCTCAATTTAGGCAGTTGTAGTAGAGTTCGCTAAAAGCCTATTTAAAGAAACCAGATATAGTGCAGGCCTAGTTCTTGCAATAGTGAAAGTACTTACAATGATGTGAGATGTGGACTAGAGTGGTTATCCGAAGCCAGAGAGGGTAACTGTGTGGAAATGGCTTCCTGCCAAGAGCAAAGGCTTGGTAGAGGAACAGCAAATCAGCAGGGAGAGACCTGAAAGAATAAATATCCCAACCTCGCTCTTTGAGTAGCGTCCATATCCTAAAAGTGCCTCTCTTTCTGCCAACCCAAGCCTGCCAGGACACAGGTAATTATACAGAAGGGTGGAGAGTGATTCTGGAAAAAGAAATGAAAATATCCAGCATACATTGGTAACAAAAGTTTTGGAGAACTGCTGTCTTAATAAATTGAATGTTCACATAACAAATAAAATATTATGCCATATTTGTGTTCATATGTTATATTGGATGTGCACTGCAGGGTTGACTTCACTGTAAAATTTAAACGTTCATCTCTCTAAAACCTAGACATTAGTCTCATAGCTGCTTGGATATCTTCTAATGAAAGAACTCTACTAAATCTTACCAGTATTCTTAAGGAGTTTCTCTCATTTTTTAAGGCTAATTTATATTGATTTTATATTAACAACTTTACATATTTAGTAGTTAAATGAAAATTTATGAAGGGACATCATTATTCCTTTTTTTTTGAATCACAGATGAAAGAACGACATTTTAAAAATCACATCTGTATAAACTTTCAGTAGTGATTCATTCACTCATTATACTAATGAAGCATAGGTGTGAAACAACTGAAAAAAAAATCACAAAATAATGAGTGCACTTGCATACTCTGCCAATTTATTTTACAAAACAAAAAGAAAAATAGCAATATTTCCTATAGTTATGGTACACTAGTCCATAGGTAATATTTTATGATCTGTATTTGAGCAATATAAATGGCCCTGATCATGGCGACAACTGAACTTACATCAAGTATGCCAGTTTTATAAATAGTTATGAAACTATTAAATAATTTTAGAAGACAAATAAAATTTAAAAAATAGGAATTTCAAATTTTAGGTAGGTGGATCAAAAAATGTGTACAGTCAATGGGAGTCTCGGCATTAGCCAGTGGAGTCAGGTAAAATTACCTTAGATCATAAACAGTTGATAGATCATCTTCTAGTCAAGTGAATTCTGGTCTAAGTTAAAAAAGAAACTCAAATTTTATTTCTTTGTATACCAAGTGATCTAGTAAGATAATATAAATATACCATTCATATTTATTTATTTGTCTCCTTAAAATGATGGATTTTGTAATAATGTTCCTTCCAGCTTTAAAGTATTTCCTTTAAATGTTAACATTATTATCCTGAATTAATTTATTTTTCTATTTTGAAGAATTATAAACTAAATATATGCCTTTCAAAAAAATTCCCAAATAGCATGAGTCCTCCTCAACCAATTATGGAAGAAATTATATATTTAAATAGATTTTAGCCACCCTTGAATTCAGCTTAGTGGGCTGGGAGATGTACCTTCTTTCCTTTTGGTCCTGTTTTCCATTCACTGGATTCTTTATGGTCTGTCTCTTTACTGGTTTTTGAGGAATTTTACATATTCACTGTTACCTTTCTATCTGCTCAACATGGCGACTGTATTTTCTCCTTAAAATCCAAGGTTCTCTCTGACCAGCAACACCAACATCACCTGGGAACTTGTTAGAAATGCAATTCTCAAACCAGAACAACTGAATCAGAAAACCTGGAAGCTCATGCTGTTTTTTGTTTGTTTGTTTGTTTGTTTGTTTAACTCTTTTAGGAATGACTTTTTCTCTCTTGTCCACTTAACAATTTCTGACATAGTTTTTAATAATTTGGTTCAGATACTATCCATTTATAACGTAATTGTAGCTTCTTGTCTGGAGGAGAATTTTTGCCCTAGTCATCTTTTTATCCCCAGTGCCAAACACATTTCCCAGTACAGAATGATCAGTCAATAATCAGTAGGGCTAAAACTTTATTATGCTTTTGTATTACCTGCAAAGACACAAAAATATGAAAGAATGTAATACATTTAGGTAACTGCATAAGAGTATAATGTTTTAAGCTCCAAGAGCTCACGGTCATTTGGGAAGGTAAACAGGAGGTAGATCACAAAGAGTTGATAAGCCATGTTAAAGAGTTTAGATTTAGCCTGAAAGCTCTAGGTAAATTTTAGGTAGAGCTGAGTGTTGACTGGTTAATGTTATGTTAAGATCACATCATAATGGTATTGAAGTTGGGAAGAATTAAAGGCACTTGAGGACTGTGACAGGTTTGTATATGTAAATACAAGGGAAAGGAACTTACTAAGCAAAGAAAAGAGTTGTTTAGATTCTCCCCTCTTCCTCTTAGTCCATGAGGAAGGGTGCTGAGCAGTGATAGCTATGCTATGGCTTATGTTTTAGTACTTAAATTTAGGAGAGGGAAATTTACCAAAAGAAGACAGAAATAGTGAGAGATGATATATTTTGTGAACATCGAAGGTCAGTTCAGAAAAATCAAGATTGGCTGACAACTCTAATGAACTAGAGAAGACAAAAATATCAAGACCATCTCCAAAAACAATAGAAAATACAGATCAAGATTAATAAAGAAGCTTGAACATAAGAGTAGATTGTATGCAAACTGAAGAGGTTCTATATGAATTTATCATTATTGCAGTTACCTCACCCACAATCTATGTGAATGGGCCTGGCTAGCTTAAGGTACAGATAAAAACTGGTAAAATATTTGAACGGGGGCTCTGAATTAGAAAAAATAAGGCATGCATGGAGAAGAATAAGTAATATTTCAAAAACTGATGCATTCATGATGAGCTATAACTGACAGAAACACATGGAAAACATTCTAAGTTTAAAAAACTCAGAAAAATAACACAATATACATTTCTTTCAGTAAGGCATATCTGAACATCAAGGCCAAAACAGTAATTGCCTATTTAATTGACTCATTTATGAGAGAATCTTAAAATACAAGCAGTTCTATAACAGTTCTGCCACATGTTCAATAAAGAATTTAAATAGTTCTGATGATGAAATGTTAACTCAGTTAAATGTGACAACCACTGAATTGATAGAGAATAATACTAACATATTTATTTTTCATATTTCATTTAGCAGCAGAATGAAAAAAAACTGTTTTTGACACTGTATATATCAATAATCAGACCAGTGAGCCATGTGTAATAACATGATGATACTTTACACTTCACAGTGTCTTTCAAATGAATTTTCCATGGCAGCATCATTATCTCCAATTTATAGATTAGAGGAATCTGTACAATTGTCAGAGTAGGCCAATAGATTTTGTGACTGGGTCTGAATAACAACTGCCTCAGTGGTTTTGAAACATAAATTCCTTGCAAGTCTATAGCTCGTCCTCAAGCTTATCTAAGATTCATTTTCTTGCTCTTGGTATATTCTCATTATTTACATACTCAAAGAGGCCTTGAGACTCTTCTGGATTCCTCAGCATCTACACTGGAGTGGCTATTGTAAATAGGAGACAATTTTTTCTTCTCTCTGTACTTCTACCAATTAGTATGAACACCTGATACTGCTATGTTACTTTGAAATCACTTTTAATTCTTTCTGGTCTTAGAAGTTGGATATAAATCTAGAAAAATAAAAATTCATAGTGGTGATGATGAAGATAATAATAATAATTTATAATAAACTAGAAGCTTTAAAAATGATTTCCCTATTTGGGGATTACATTAACCCTAATATGTAAGTATAATTTCGGGTTAATATGAGGAAACTCCATCTTAAAAAGATTAAGTATCTTGTCTAATATCAAATAGTAAGTGGTAGAGCCAATATTTGAAATAAAGTCTGTCGAGTACTAAAAATGCTTGCCAACCATATCAAAGAATTAATTACATAATATAATGATTCACTTTATCACATTTATTTTTCAAATCTTTCACTCAATATAATAACTTATGACTTCATTTATTAAGGTGTCCATGTGTCATCCAATTGATCTTCCAGTATTTGATTTGAATAATCACTTTTTCTCTCTTTGGATATACTTCATGCTATCAAGAATATCTCACTTTATTTAGATTAAATCTCCAAAATAAAAAAGAGCTTTCTCAGAGAACAGAATCTCTAGCAAAGAAAAGCGAAATAAGACACCATGAGCAGATGTGAAGGAAAATTTCTTCTAAAGCTTTGATGGGTTAAGTGAGGAGTTGTGAGGTATGGGGAATCTGTCTTTATTTATCTAAGGCACCTATTACAATATCCCAGAAGTAGAATGGGTGTGTGTTAATGGCTGTCATCACAATATTATTATGATGTTCTGACATCTTCATGAATATGAATATTACAATATGAATATGAATATTATAATGCACTCTCATTAACTTTTTAAAAATGCATACACTCTAGTATGCTCCTTAGTATTATTACCTTTGCGTCTATAAAATACTATAGCAAATCCTCCGAGTTGGATTGTCTGCATTCTGCCTTACTCTCTCTTCCTGAGACTTTTTGTTTATAATTTTTTCTACTCCAATTTTTCTACTTCAATTTTGTAGATTTCCCTAAATAAAAGTTTCTTCCTTTCTCCTCAATCTACAGAATCTCTAGCAAAGAAAAGCGAAACTTTTCTTTTCTAGAAAAGTTTCTTTCTCTTATCTATCTATCTATCTATCTATCATATTGCTGTTTATCTCTCTCATTTTTATGAATAAAGAGAGGCTACTACAGCTCAGAATGGGGTTGTTTTTGATAAATAGAATCATATCAGAATTATGTGCATAAACAGTATATTTAGTTCAAGAATAAAATAATACCTTTGTTCAATTGCTTTGAGTTCTGTGTCACAATATATGATAAATTTTAGATTTAAATAATACTAAAAGTCAGAGAGAGATTTTTGTCAAGAGGAAGTATGATTTTAAGTGGTTGAGAAACCATGCCCTACTGAATGTCATGATTCAGAGAAACTAGAGTTTCCCTGTGCACTCTAAGAACCAGAGAAGCAAGTGCTATTTCAGCACCTAATTTCCTCAGTATGTCTATCACACTTATTTAATTTTCCTTAAGGTCTTTCTACTGATAGGAAATCAAAACAATTCTAGTGACACTGGGTGATGAAAACCAAATTTTCAGTTTTTCATCATTTGTTCTACAATATAAACTTGAAAAAAAAAGTATAATAAACAAGTTATCTTGATTTTCCTCAATTATCACAGAGGTAATAGTGTCCCAAGTGATTTATGTTCTCATAGTATTCCCCTCGAGGAAGGAAACAGCTTTTGAAAAGTATCACACATTCTTTATTAATCTCTAAGTGGAATCTATAAGTCTTCTGTTTTTCAATTTGAACTGAAGAGATAGAAGTTTGAGATAGAAAATATTAGATTATTATACTTTCTGGTGCTTCATTGAATACACACAGACACACACATACATTTGCTGTTTTGTCCATTTGAGAATTAGATATCTGAAAATTTATCACTTTACCAGCAGCTGCTATATAGTCATATCTCATTATATCAAACATCCCACAAGATACAACCATATTTTGGCCATAGGTGACAAGTCTGAACAGGCACAACACATGGAGAGACTTATAGCTAATCTGGCACATCTTTGACATTTAGGTAAGTCTAAGTATTTATAAGGAGGCCCTAAGCATCTACTTATACAAAATTCATGTGAAACGACTTATCTTTATAAAAGACAAAATATATTAGGTAGATCAAATGGTAATGAGTCCATGTAATAGAGAAGCAACAATTTAAAATATAATAGCATGGACTACACTGGTTATCTTACTACTAAGGACCTTGTACACAGAGCCCCAAGAAGAGGAAATTATAATGCTGAGATGACTTGTATAACTCAAATCTCTAAGATACTTTGAAGATATGGCACTACATTTTATAACTTATATATCAGAGAAGAGTGTGAAAGAAATTTTTTCTCATTTCAAGGAGGGGGACCTATGGAATCCATTGACAAGAAAAGAGAAGGAGCCATGGAAGAGGACAGTGTTAAGACCAAGAGGCCAGTCCAGCCTAAAACAGTTCAGCTATACGTCACACAAGAACCCACAGAGGAAACATCAGAAACAGAAGAGCATGATGGCTATATGAGAACCAGGCCCCTATATCATAAGCATAAATAAAGAAGGAGTGGTAGAACATGTCACAGGTTAAAAGTGATAGAAAATGATCTCACTGACAGGTGGAACTCAGGAGGCCATGAGCAATTTCTGAGGCAGGAATAAGAGAATGGCATGGGCTCACAGAGGTCCTAAACCGCAGTGGCCATTCAAGAAATTTTACTTTGAAGGGAGCAGAGAAATTGAGCAGTAGCTGAAATGAGATTCAAGGTGAAGATATTTTCTTTTTGTAAGATGAGCAAAAAAAAATTTTTTTAACAAATTGCGTTGATGGGAAGATTAGTAGAGAGAAGAAACAAGATTATGAAGGAAAGAGGCCAAAAGATTGCGATCTAGTAAACAGGGGCAAGATTAACCTGAGGACCCTGGGAGGACTCTCATTCATTCATTCATTCATTCATTTATTCAAGGAAAAAAATGCTAGGCACTATACTAGGTGTTAGGTATATAACAGTGAAAAAGTTTGATAAAACTGATATAGACTGAGAAAAAGGTTTCACAGAATATCATGCTATTTAACGAAAAATTAGTTGTGATGCTTTTACTAAGGGCTCACATGGTTAAGAAATGAGGCAAATGAAAAAAAGTTTTAAAAATAAGTTGTTAAAAATTCATAGATAAAACAAGAGTTTATCACATTAAATTTTGCCTACATTTTTGTATTTTTAAGATTTAAAAGAGAAACATATTACAGTAACCTCATTTGTAGATGTGTAAGTGCAAATGTTGGTATTAAATATGTTAGGATACTTTCAGGAAATCAGGCTAGCTAAACATGCTGAGGGGACCAGGGTGAAGGAGAGAATGAGAAGTGGCCAACTAATGACCAAGAGCTGCAACAAAAGCGAGTAGCTCTACATGCTGCTAGACATGTTAAGTTTGAAAGAATACTGCGTCTGATACACTGTTCCGTACTTTCTTCACCAACAATATTAACCTCAGGCTCCTGAGTTCTTGAACTTATTTTAAATTATTTATTCACATTTCCTTCAGAAACTGAACTTTTTAAGAAATAGGAAACAGTTGGAACATTCTAATTTTTTATTCCTTATGTTAAGAATACTTTTCAGAATATTGAACTATAGGAGTGTTTTAAAAGTTAAACCAAGACTGAACTCAAATATAAAAGCTCAAAAAAATACTTTTCCAAGCATAAAGCAGCAATGCTTTCATCAGGATTTTTTTGTTCTTTTATATCAGTCTTCTCCCTTGTCACCGTAGTTTCACAATAAAGTCAATGAATCAGTCAGGAGAACACCTTTGACTTCCTCTCTTACATTGGCATGAGACTGTGCATTCACAGGGATGACTAAAGAGTTTGTTTCAGATTGGAATCTCTCCAAGAAATAGTCTGATCAGTCCCATTTTTCCCCCACCATATGGCAGAATTGAGAGCCACTTTCCATCCCCTTTCCCTTAAAAAGTACAGAAAGCATAGATTTCTTCAGAGATCATTGGAGATATGACAAAATTTCCTTTGTGCCAGCTCAACTTTGAGAAAACCTCTCTAAAAACCTCATTTCCATGGGTTTCTTCTCTGTAATCATTCAGTTTCTGCTGTAGTAGTACTGACAATGGTTGAGACAGTCTCCTTCTTAATTTTATCTGACTTTAATTCAAATAAAATACAGTAAGATTTGCAACTTATTGATTCAGTGTTTTTGAATTCCCTTGATATGTAGATGCCCTCACTGAATAAATTTACAACAATCTGTGATATAAGAATCCTGACCAAAAAAAGAGTTAGATCTTCTTAAAGAATATGGAAGGACCATCATCACACTTTGACTTTTCTCTTGCCAGCAGGTGAGACTGTTACAAAGAAGTATATGAAGTAGTCTCTGATCATAGCTAAGTAGAGGGCCTTGCTGGTCAGGAAGTAGCTTTATAAGGGGTGGAAAGAGAAAATAATATCTTTCTCAATGCTATTAATCTTAGACTCAGAGGGGTATGGCTCACAGTATTGTAGGCCTGGAGTCCTAATATCACATGTGCTTATTGCAGATACTCAAGCAAAACAGAAAAACCTCAGTTTGACCACACGATGCAGTAGAACAGGCCTGACAGCCCAGTTATGCAGCTGGGCTCTGATTCTTCTCACTTGGGGGTTAGGGGTGATATTGATGTCCTTTCCTGGGCACTAATTCCGTGGATTCTATTAGGTATGCAGAACTTTTTTTTTTCTTAAGTTGTGTTTCTTGGTTCAATGCAATATTATTCAGGACCTTATGTCAGTAGACCAAATACTCTGAAGGCCTTGGAGAATTTCTACATGTGCTATTTAGCGAACATTAACATAGGGTTCAAAGGGCTTTGCATCTTGTGATCACTTCCCTAAGTCCATCAGTTTGACTCTTTCACAGTTTTCCTTATCTCAGATGTTCTAATGTTTCTTGATCCATTGACTAACCAGCCAAGGTATTTACCATTCACATGAGTCAGATTATATTGCTACCACAGGTTATTCTTCTGTCCACATAAAGTGGACGAAATAGTGTTCATTGGGAGGATTTTTCCCTACCTGGTATTTTCTAGGACCACTCCTTTTGGCTTTAGTGCAGCAGCCATCCATTGTTAGCTTGCACCTCACTGAGAGCAACACATCTATTCAACAAATTTTGCCTTTTTCCTCCTCCATAAGCTAATCGAAAGATAACCCAATGTGAAATAAGTATGAGATGAGGCAAAAGGTACAGTGTGACACTAGTGTCTGACAAGGAGGTTACCTACTCATGTAGCTTATTAGCCCTCTGATTACATTTATGCCTGATCTCAAATGTACCACTTCTACCTTATGATAGATTATTGCTGGGCCACTCCTACCTTTGGCTTGTTTGCCCTGACAGAAACTGGATTATAAAGAACAATTCTGATCATATGGTCAGACTCTCTGTCAAGTGACACATCTTAATGTCACACTCTGTCTCTACCAAGTTTACAACATATCAGAGCTATTTTTGTGTAGTGTACAATTATGTGCTATAGATTTTGAAACCTGGGTCCATTAGCCCAGAGTTCTAAGTTGTGAATTTCATATTGGGGTTGCCATGAGCTCCACATAGGGTATTTTCCAACAGTGTATGTCTGTTTTCTATATTGTTCAAATGATAGGACTTCTTGAATTGCCACTTGGACCTCAGAACCCTTTCATATTCTCAGTCCTACTCAAATCTGATAGTTTTTATGTTTGCCTCATTCTGCTTGAGCTGCTATAACAAAATTCTATAGACTGGGTGGCTAAAATGACATCTATTTCTCATAGTTCTGGAGACTGAGAAGTCCAAGATCAAGGTGCTGGCCAATTTCATCAGTTCCTGGTGAAAGTATGATTCCTGGCTTGGAGATGGCCACCATCTCCACCATCGCACTGTGTGCTCACATGATTTCTTTGTGAGTATGCACAGAGACACACACATACACACAGAGAAAGAGAGAGAGAGAGAGAGAGAAAGAGAGAACGAAGGTGGGCACTCATGTGTCTTCCTGCCTTATAAGGGCACTAATCTCATCATGAAGGCCCTATTCTCATGACCTCATCTAAATCTAATTATCTCTCAAAAGTTCCATCTCCAAATATCATTACAACATAGGGCTTCAACATATGAATTTGGAGGAGAGAGGAGACATACAATCCATAGTAATGTCACTTGGTAAATGTAGCACATTGTTACTCGCAAGTTTGAAATATCCTGAAATATCTTGTCTCTAGAACCAGATGAAAACTAGCAGGTATTGTGCTTTTTTCTTAGTGGTATGAAATGATTTGTCCTTTACTTTAGAGAGTATGTCCCAGCATCTCTCAGACACCTGAATCCCTAAAAAAAAATTTTTACTGATATGGTAAGGTTTTGAATCTTTTTGTTTGTTTAATCTCCATATTCTAGAGTACAAGAGTTTACCAAGACCTCCAAGGTACTTGTCAATTCTTAGTCATCTATTTGAACTAACAAGATATCATCGACAGAATGACTAATACGATGTTTGGTGGGTTGTATAGATTTTCAAGGTCCATTCAGATTACATTATGACAGAAGGCAGGAGAGTAAGTAATCTAGCCCTGGATCAAAAACCTACATATATTCTCTTTTCTGTCTCATGATATTGTGAAATGCATCTGGTCCTCCTTCTTCATAGGATAGAAAATAGAACATTTGTCAAATTCAATGATAAATTACTGTGTAATTGAGGCCATGATTTAATCCCAACTTTATTTTCCATCTTCTTTTGGTTCAGCTATCTCAATACCTATTTTCCTACTTCTACCATATTAACTGAGCTACATAGCTCTTTCATAATACAGCTTCTGTGACTTTCACACTTCACCTTAAATTTGTGATTATTTTCAGTTTTTCATTATTTTTCACCGATTATCACAACGTCATTCAATTTCTTATTATTTATATTTTTCAATTAGGACATTACACCTGCTCATACATTCCTTGCCTCAATATTACCTTAGTTTAACATAAACAAGTTTTAACAATGGTGCAGCTAAAGCATTGCAAGACCATCTTTGTTTCACCTTACCATTAGGAATGAATTCCTCATTATCAACCTGCTGGTGAGTGATACATGCCTGATGTTTTTTCACTTTAGAGTTTACTTCCTCGGAGCATTCCACATGCCAATGGTTTTATATTGTATTCCCTAGAAAACAGACTCTAAGATGTAGATATCTGTGTTCGATCAAAATCTGTGAGAAGGTAGTATAAACTGGCACAGGGAGATATTGAACTGGAATGAAGTAAGGCAAATGGCCTCAATCAATTCCACAGGGAGCCCTGGACCTGGGATGGCCCTTCATAATGATCTTGCCCTGAGAAAGCCAGTCTTTATAACTGCATGGACCAATAATTGGATGTAGGATAAGAAAGGAATGACCTCAGGTCAGCAGCTCTTCCTGGCTGGTGACAGTTCCTGGAGAGGAACTTGGCTGATTATTGTTCATTCCCAATACACTCTAAAGTGGGAGCAAAAGTACCCACAGGCTCCAGTACAATAGTTTTAAAGGGATTATATGAGAATGAGAAAATTATACCAATTTATTCCCCATCAAACATGTATATAAAACAGAGATAGAAACCAAATCACCAGAATACTGTCACAAAATTAGTGAGCAATGGATATTTTCTACTGAAGGAAATACTGTTAGAATTGTTTAGGAATCAGAGCTACTGTCAAACTAGAGATCTTGAGATATTGTTGTATCCTAAATGACACTTCTATTCCTATATCAACTTAACCATGTAGTTGCTGTGATGGTTTCCTGCCCACTTATGTCTCAAAGGATCTGTATTACACATCCCATGTATAGTAATATTCATAGGAGTGTTCTCTTTGCAACTAAAGTAACTTGATTTTTACAAGATAAATACTATTTAAGGAAAAATAAGACTACTTTGCCAAAAATAATTTTAAGATTGTTTATTTTTCTTGAATTTTTCTTATTATTTGTATTCTCAGTTGCTTGCAAAAGTTCTTATTATCACGATCAATTTAACATAATAGATGTATGATGCATAAAACTGATCTTGATCCTTGTTTGGGGTTCATTGTCTGTAGTTTAATTTCCATGTCAAATTAAATAAATTTTATCATTCCTAATCTGTATGATTTATTGTAAGGAAATAGAATTAGGTCAATTGAATTTGTATCTGGACAATATGTTGTTTTATATTATGTATTTGAATACAAAATCAAAATTGATAGGCATGGATTTGCATTAGTAGTATCACAAGATTTATCATTCTCTATAAAATCCAGATTTCAGCATCTTCTAAACATCTTTGAAATCTAATCTATTCTGGAAGATTATATTCTTTTCATTCATTTTCCAGACTGTTGGCACTGAGACATTTTAGAACACTAATTGGGCTTACTTTGGTAAATCATATATTAAAGGTAATCTCTTTCTAATGAGTACCTAGGTAATATTATGCAGAATTATATTTCATTTAATTTAAATGTTTTAGTTTATGTAATTGACATAATCCTGCAGTTCCACATTTATATCTAGGGAAAAAACACTGTTTATTCAAGGGCTTTTCTTTTTTTTTTTTTTTAGCAGAATGAATTGCGTGTAAATGTAAATTCCATTTTATGAAGTTTAAGAAATTTTTTTTGACGTGTAAGAATTCGAAAAAGGCAATGAAATGAACCAATGCAACACAGAGCAAGAATAATTCTTCCAATCTTAATCAGTTAATGAGAGGACATAGTTTCATAAAAGAGCATCATTATACTAAAATGAGAAATAACTTAAATATGATAAATAAAAATAATGGAAAAATTATGTCATTATTATATCTATATGAAAAGAAAGAATTAGCCAACTCTAAATTATTATGGTAAATCAGCTGCTGGAATTTTATGATGCTGTTTAGCAATGTTATCCTTTTCTGCGCATACCTTTTTGTAGGTATTCCTATAAGCACATATATTTTAGGTTATTCGTTATTATTAAAAGTGATGTTGTATTGATTCTAGAAACGAAGTATATTATATGCAATATCTAAGGAGCAAGTGCTTTTGTGCTATATGTGCTCAGATGAGAAACATTAGAAATAATGCTTGGCAATATTTGAAAACAGTGAAATAAAAAAACAAAACAGTTTAAATCTTAATTAAGAATAGGTTTAGCAGGATTGATATTTTACAATTTTTAAAAGCCTGCTTATTTTTGTAGTTGTAATAGAGTACATAACTTTAAAAGAGCATATTTTATAATATTTATAGGTCATATAAATTGTTCTTATTTGATTAATATACCTGTTAAGTGAAACAAAATACATTTATGTCACATATGTATTCCAAAGAAAAGAAAGAAGGATCCTAGTGTAACAATTCCATTGTTAGCTTTGGTAGTCACATTTATATCCTTGTATTACAATTTCATTTACATGGAATTTAATGTCGGAATTATTAATGACAAACTGCAGGCTTTCGGTTTATGAAGACTTTCCACTTTTGCAATTCTGTCTAACTTATCAAAGCAGTAGAAATAGTTTTGTTCAGCAACACTTTTATTTCTAATGTTTATTTTCACAGTCATGTATAACTGTGTAGAACCTTCCACAAAGTAAGAGTGAGGACAGCAGCACGCTTCTAATGTTTTACTATTCTTACTTGTGATATTATGAGTTAATTTGACAGGTAGTAGGGAAAAATATAATTTGAAATATCTGACATGTGTAGTCTATGGACTGGACAAATGAGTTAAGCTATCTTAAAGTCAAAGCAATCAATTTAAAAGAAAAAAACAAAATAATTTTTGTAAAGATACCAAACAACTAAAAGCCAGCTTCACATTTTCCTTCACGTGGCTCAAAAACTTACCTGTACAGTATTTTAGAATCTAAAATGCATAACTTCAAAGCATCTATGTTGATGAAGACATCAAGATTTTTTTATAAATGTATAATTCACAAAAAAATCACAGAAAGTATCTGAATATACTGAATAAAAAAGTATCCAATACTCATGTAAATTTATTCACTGATAGTTCTGCTCTACTTTGAGGAGCAATTTATATGACAGTGATATTAATGTACTCTCTTCCATTTATGAGATATAAAATTGGAGTCCACAGCTGGTACCTCATAATTTCCATTTTCAAGGTAGTGATACAAATGGTATGAGATTTAATCACTGTTTCTATACCTGAAGATTTTTCTCCTCTATTGAGCTTACTCACTTTGGTATGAAAAGACCAATGTACTATTTGCTTTTACTAGGAATTCTGGAAAACCATACAAAGTAACAAATAGATCTTATTAATAGATCTTTGGTGAAAGGTAAACATCTTGAATTGGTCATTGTGTCTCATTTTATTTTGTAACAACGCTATGGTGAATACAAGGGTGTTGTTCTAATGTTTTTCTGAGGCACATTGTTATTTGCTATTAAGAAGAGTTTAAGCCTCTGAATTTCTTCTTTAATATCGTGTGTCTTTTCCTTGTCAGGGTCACATTTCTGAATAAATATGTCAGATTGAATAGATACTTTTACCTCCATTTCTGTCAATTCCCATTAGTGACAGGAAGTGACATTTCAAAAGACATATTCTCTCAAGAAAATAAAAAACAGAACAGAAGTGATAAAAACATTTTGGAGACTGGAAAGCAGATGAATGATGAGTGATGATTAACCCAGCAGCCCTGAATCCTATATTAGCAGTGAGTGATTTACACCACCACATCTCTGAAAGGCCCAGAAATTAGTGATATCTGGGAGAAACTGATGGGCAAAATTGGAGCTAAAACTGAATGTTTACTTTAAGTTCTTTTAAAGAAGCTAACCCTCATACATCATCTTTACTTTGAGAATATGGATGGCTATTTCTTTCTTACACTGACAGAATATTGGAAGTGTATTTTGTAGGAAGCACAAAGTAGAATGAGGAACAGAAGACATTGTAAGGCAGAAGCACTGTAATGAAAATAGGGGCATTGACTGAAATATACTTTGTGAATAATGAGCCCCTATCTTCCTCTCCCACTTGGTTTCTAGAATAACAGCAGCCAGGTAAGAGAATATTGTATTGTGGATTTGGGATGAGGTGGAATATCACCATCCAAAAAGAAAAAGACTTAAATGTACTAAGATAAGATTTCCCCAATGAACAAATAATTCCCGTGAATCCTATAGTTAAAAAACTCATCCATGGACATAGACCCTCCAATCAGCCTTTAACTGACCCTCCCTTAAATTAAAGCTGACAGATACAATTACCATACACTTGATTAAACCACTATATCAATATCAGAGAATAAATAAAAGAAAAAAATTGTAAAAAGAAAAGAAACTTTAAAAATATGTATTTCAATAATATCTTTAGAGAACAAAAAGCATCCTTAAGTAAGAACATGCTGCTATATAGAAAGAACATTCAAAAAACATGGTTTTGGAAATAAAAATTTGTGTGTACAAATTGATAATCAAATAAAAATCTTAATAATGTATTGGTAAGTGAAGTTAAATAGGGATTGAGAAAAGAACAGAGAAGTGGAGGGACTAAATAATCAAAACAAATTTTTAAAAAATCAAGAACTAAAGGACAGGAATGATTCAGATGCCATGGAAAAGATGTTGGCTTCACAACTGCAGATATCCTGGCATATCATCTAAATGTCAGAAGGACTACTTTCTTTACTAATGAAATATTCAGACATTGTTGAATCACTTAAGACAATGTTTCTGTCAGAGAAACAAATGCTAAGCCATCTTGCATAGAATCAGAAGGCTAAACCTCCCCTGCCCCTTACCAATCTTACAAGAAGTAGCAGGTCCTTTCTAGCCTAGCCTAGCCTAGCCTGGCAGAAGCCAACTATAACAGGCCAGGTGGATTGCTTCTCCTAGTCTGCATAGAGCCATCCACAATAGTTTTGCCAGGAACATACCATTTATACTTGTTATTAATAACACCATCTTTTATTCTCAAATGTGTTCCAGTTTGGGGGGAAAAAATTAGATGGGCATCTTACCCATAGTTCATCTATTCTCAACTGCCTGTTAGCCCAGGAGCCTCTCAGTGGGAAAATGTCAGGAGTGACACAACTGTGAGTCAGGGACATATGCCTAGAAAAAAATACCTCTTTTTACTTTTCTCCCCTTCTATCTTGACTTCCTTATTTGGCTCGCAGACATGTGTAAGAAGTTCAGTGAACACTAACATGGAATTATTGCTTTCTTCTGACTGGTTGTTGATGGCCTATTATCTTTACCTTACATTATATGGTATTGTATTTTTATGCCAAATCAACTTGGTTGTTCATAGACAATGCATTAACTCTCCTAAATTCAGTGCAGGTGAAATGAGTATATTGTGACCACTTTTTGATCATGAGAGTGAGTCTGGTAATGACTAAATGACTCCTTGGTCCTATCTGAGGTTATTATCTTGGTTAAGGTGTTTCTAGGACAGTGATTCTCAACTGGTGGTGATTTTGCCCCAATGAAGGAACATTTGCAATATCCAGAGATGTTTTGGTTGTAATAATAGAGGGTGTTACTAGTGGGAAGAGGCCAAGGGTGCTGTTAAACATCCTACAATAGCCTCTTACAACAAATAATTTTCTGGTCCAAAATGTTAATAGTGCTGAAACTGATAATCCTTATTCTGGAAGAAGCTGTCTCTCACTTAATAAGAAGAGAATACCTGGAATCATGGAAGGGGGAGTGGGCTGTGTACTCTCTTGCAATAGAGTCTCCAAGGGAGAAATGTAATCCAGTTTACTTCATATTATGTGATGTTTCTTTCATAAATTGTAGTCTTATATGCCAGTCTCTCACTACATCTGCCAAAAGCTGTATCGACCAGGAAGGAGCCATTAGGATTTCAGGTCTACTAACAGCATTGCTTTGCTTGCGGAAACTTCTGGCGAATGTTTGTCTATTAATTAGTACCTGACAATGAAACTGGCTGTCAACAATGATAGAGAACACAAGGCTGAGTGTGCCATGTAAGATAACTTGTTTTCTTTGGGCTGACAGAGATCATTGTCTCCATGACTGGAGACACTTGAAAATAAAGCCCACAGGTAAACTTTTTCTTACCTCCCAAACTGCAGTAGTAAATGTCATCCTAAACTCTATAGTCTAGAGAATGTTTGCCTACTGGTCTTTCCTTACAAATGGCCATTCCAATTCACCTTGGAAGAACATGATCTTGACTCTAGGAGTAGTATTCCTAACTATCCACCAGCTTCTTTTTGTTAAAACTATGATCAGCATCTCAGTCACTAGTTTGAAATTATGCACGATTGTTGAAAGAAAAGATATTTTGTTTAGAGGGCACTCTTTTGGATCAATAAAAAGACCAGAAAGGTAAGGGTTAACAAGCCCATGGTTGCTGTACCCCAGGGTGGCTGGCCAGAAAAGAAGTTGACTTTCTGCAAACCTCCATAGAAACTGCTCTGGCTCAGTGTTTAATCCTAATAACCACAGGACTTGGAATTTAACTACCTGGTCACAGTAAGGTCAAACCATGTTGAATTGTTATTGTATCTTAGCCATGATTACGCTAATTAAGAAGCCAGTGCTTTCTTAAACATATAGCTTATAAACTGAAGAGACATGTGGCAGCATAAAGAGACATAAAGGGTTTAATAAAATAAAAGAACTAAAGAGAAAGAAATTTATAGCTGGCTAAAAGTAGGGACTGCAATAACATGAGCATATAGACTTAAACCTGTGACAATAATTAAGCAAATGGAAAGGAAATGGGCATTCAAATGGAAAGAAATTTAAGAAACAGGGTCCCACATTTATGTAAACACATATAGAGCAATTTTAATGAAAATTTGCAGCAGAGAAAATCTGTAGGGATTTCCTAAATGTACTGAGTGACAATGAATACCTTAAAGTTACATTGTTTTCAGGATCTAATGTAGAATGTAATAAGTATATATTATTTGCCAGCATATTGCTAAATTATCTCATAGTAAGAGCTCTTTTAACAAGTAAAATAAGTATCCAAATACATTTGCCCAAATAAAAATTAGTTTAAACAAATTACAATTTTCAAGAAATCTTAAAAATTATATTTAAACTTAAATCTCTCCATTAATCTTTGGATAAAAACCTTTCATTCAATATAGCTCTGCCTTTGTTTTTACTGAGGTAAACCATATCTATTAGTCATTTCCTTTGATGTCCATTTTCAATGTCTATAAAGTGACTCAGAACTGATGATAGTCACTGGTGAATCACTTTGAGAACAAATTCTTTCAAGATTATATAAATATTATTATTTTATGATTGTCTTGCCTTTATTTCATTCAATAGATGATTTTTATTTGGTGTTATCTTTGTTAAATCTTTCCACAGTATTCATAGAAACATTTCTCTGGATTATTTTTAATGTAAATATTTCACTGGTTTGCATTATTATTGGGCTAGACTTATTGCATTAATGTCCCAGTTCCCACCAATCCCTCTACCATTTCTTTTGCCATGCAAACCTGTAGCGGCTTCCCATTCTGATTCTGAATCCAGTCATATGTCATACTGTATCACATGGGATATAAGCAGTTGTGACAAGCAGAGACTTTAAAAAATTGCACATTTTTTCTTGTACTGCTATATCTCTGCCTTTCATATGTCATGAAAATATTCCCGGGTTAGCTTGTGGGAATATGGAAGACACACTTGTCTCAGTAAAGTTGAGGCTATACTAGTGTATAAAGGCCTCATATGCCATTATGAAGCACAAATAACTGGTCTCCATAAACGTGAGAGAAGTCAGAAGTCATCAGACTGCTTAGCCATCCACGGCTGACCAAAGAAATAATGAGTGATCTCAGTTGAATTCAGACAAGTGCAGCCCGGCTCCTCAGCTGAACTTCTCTGAATCATGAACTGAACAAACCTTTATCGTTAGATGCCACTGAGAGTATGTGGCTATTTGTTACTGTTAAACAATAACCTCTGAAACCAAAAGTTTTTCTGAAACGAAAGGTTTATTGAGCCATATGCCTGTCAGAGAAAAGACCTGGTCCTGCAGCATAAAGTCTAAACCACCAGAAGCAGGGCAGATGGAGCAGATGAATACGTCCCTGTCCTGGAACTGAGTTGGCTCTTTTACACAGTGAGATTGAAGAAGAAAGGTGTAAATTGTTTTGAAAGAATTTACTTTGACTCTAGATGCGGGGGAGGGGCAGAAGGAAAAAGTAAAAGAGGAGGAGTACTAGGATAAATACATAGTCTATAAATAAGTATTTCCTACTTCTGGATTGGATGTGGAAATAGTCTAGAAATTTCCTGCACAAGCAGGATGTGGTAGCATCTGGTGGCTGGCTATTCTATCTCAATAATCGCAGACTTAGTAACCTGGAAGTTAATTCAAAGTTTCTCCATACATTAAGGAATGTAAGGACCCTTTTGTTGCATTTGGTCCAGGGCCCCATTAACTGATTAACCTCTCTTATCTCTTCTTACCACCCTCTGGCATTTTGTAATTTAATTTAGGACATCTCAGAACTTTTTCTTGTCATTACTCATTAGTGTGGCCCTAAATATCAGATACAGATATCAAATCGGTACCAGAAAGGAATGCTGATTACCACAAAGTAGATCAAAATATATGGCATAAGCTTTGTGACAAGGAGATAAGCTAAAGTAAGAAATATAATAAAAGTAACTTTGAGGAAGAAGGGGGAAATGGGAGAAAACTGTTTTAACAAGTTGGAAAATGGCTGCCAACATTATATAGTGGTGAAATGTTTGTTAAAAGTCTTACGTGTGTTAAAGAAAAAATCATACCAGACTAGATGAGCCAACAGAAGTCCATTTTATTCTGATACTATTGCCAGCAATAGGGGAGAGAACACAAAGCAAGTGTAGATACTCTCAGCTCTACTGAAAGAGAAGCAGAAGAGTCGTTTAGAGCTAGGGTAGGGGATCATAGACCATCTGTGTTTGCTAATTGGCTTTACCTCCCCAGAAGTAAACTCTTCTTCCTATGTTCCTAAGAGCAGGTGCCGTTTTAAAACTTGGAACCAGGCATCCACTGAAATTGGACTTCTACCCCTAACAAAGACTGGGGGGTGGGGGCATGAGGGCTCTATCTTCCTTGAGGATTCAAAGGTATGGCTCCTAGGCCCTAGAGAAAGACATTATTGGAAGCCCGGCAAGAAGATTTGTTTTAATTAAATTTACTGAGGTGACATTGGTTAATAAAATTATATAGGTTTCAAGTTTACAATTTAATAACACGTCACATGTATATTGCATTGTGTGTTCACCACCCAAAGTCAAATCTCCTTCCATCACCATATATTTGACCCCCTTTACCCTTATCTACCTCCTCGCCTCCTCACTTTCCCTTTGGTAACCACTAAATCATTGTCCATGTCCATGAATCTCTGTTTATTTGTCTTGTTCATTTGTGGCTTTCATTTTAAACCCCACATATGAGTGAAATCATATGGTTCTCAACTTTTTCTGTCTGACTTATTTCGCTTAGCATGATAACCTCGAGATTTGTCTATGTTGTTGCAAATGGCAGCATGTCATCTTTCCTTAAGGCTGAGTAACATTCCATTGTATATATGTACCACCTCTTCTTTATCCAATTATCTATCAAAGAGTACTTTGTTTGTTCTCATGTCTTGGCCACATTGAAAGAATTTATAATTATACCTTTGCTAAAGTAAATTCTCTGGATAAGGGAAATTTGGAAACTAGAGTCAGGGAGAAGCTAGTCTAATGTTTAGAGAGGCCGACGGGAACTTTAAGGCCTTCTTGGTTACCTGTGGCAATTTGAAAGATACAAAAGCTAACAAGTTATAGGACATGAGTAAACAAATTTCCAGGTTGAATGTTTAATGCTTGCTTTTTACTAGATCTCTAAAAGTTTATATAAGAACAAGATAGTTTAAGAAAAAAAAATGACCAGTGCACAAGCAGAATTTAGAGAAAATAGAGAGATCTCAAAATTTACTAGATTAAAAATTAAAACTGTTTCTTATAGTTAGCCTTTCACACTAGTAAAATGTAGCAAATGAAGACGTGACCTCAGGCTAACAATGAAATCAAGAGTGTGGATGTGACACTTTTTGTTAAGACCTTTGAAAGAATGATACTGGCGCTAGGTAGAACATTTCTGTTGTACAAAAGACCTTCTGGGAACATTAAGGGTGTTTACTATAGCAGACTACTATGCCAAAGTTAGTAGCGATTAAGTCTAGAAAGGGTTTTTGAATTTTCGGGTTCTTTTACTTTTGGTTCCTTGGATTAAATTGGGTTACCTTTTTTTAAAAAAGTCCAGAGGCTTTGAGACAGTTGTATTAGCAGAAGCATTGTCATTCTGTACTGAAAGACTGTACAAAAGCTTCTGGCTTCTCATCTTTTTATGGGCAGAAGCAGAGAGAAAGTTACACAAAGGCATATTTTCTAATAACCTTTTAAGAAATTAATAAACAGGGAGATGTTGTAAAGGAATTTTTTTCCAATGGGCAGGTTCAAGAGCTCTGGAGAACAATGAACTGGGGAGGAGAAAATCAAAGCTTAAACAGCAACAAAATATATATATATTTTTTCCATCCCAGGAGTAGGGGGACTCGACAACATTTACCCTAAAAGATACCAGAACTTCTATAGTCCAATGACTGCTAAATGCTTTCTATTCATCCTCTTTTAGAATGTGAATTTGTTCTGTGATTATAGTTTCTGTTTCATCACTATTTAGTTCACAGTCTCTATATCAGGAAGTGTTACATTCAGACCTGATATAGATCCCATGATTGTGTACTCTGATCTTGATTCTTTAACTGGGCGAGACTTTAGGTAGCTTAAGTAATGGAATGTATATCTTGAATATAAGAAGGGCATGGATAATTGCTGGACTGTGGTGGGTTGTGGAAGTGTAGGCCCCCTTCTTCATTAATACCTTCATCTATTCTCCTTGTTATAAAACCTGTTATTACTCTCCTATTCTGATTTCTTAATGTGTGAGGTAATTTGCTTTGGTCAATTGGATGTTAGTAGACATGATGAAAGCAGAGACTTGAAATAGTACTCTCAAAGTTGTGCTTTCATTCTTGTACTTCTGCCACAATCATGCCCACGCCAGCCAGCAGGAGGACAGAAGATACATAGAGCAAAGCCGAGTTGCCATCTGTGGCCATTTTAAATCAACTGATAGTTAGCCAACCCATATAAGCCAATCTATAGTTGACTGCAAATGGGTGAACGAGCCAGAAAGCCCATCCAAGTTCACAGCTAAAACCCACAAATTCATGAACCAGATAAAGATTCATTATTTTATGCCACTAATGTTTTGAGTTATTTGTTATGCCACATTATCATGGCGATGGATAACAAATACAATTATTAACTTAAATGTTATAATTACTATCAAAAGTACAATTAGTCTAAATAGATTTGAGATTAGATGAGAATGACTGATGGGAGCAGAATTGTAAACAATTACCAGAGATGAGCTTACTGACTAAAGCACTGATCATGAGTAGAGTATTAGTTGTACTGTGTAATTTCTTGGGTGAAGTAGCAATTGATTAATGTAGATTCTATTGCACTTTCACTATTTAATACTTATAATTGTTTATTGACTAAGAGACTGGATTTCTATTTTATAGAGATATAAAGCTCTGAATCTCTGAAAGGTTAAGGAGCAAGGATAATGCCATTAGCAAGAAGAATCAGAACCCCAAAACATAACTGACTCCAAAGTCCACATGTATATTTTTATCACTACATTATGTTGATTTTTTATTTTATTTAGTTTTTTAAAATTGTCCACAAACGTTTGGGAATTTCTGAGGGGGTGTGTGTGTGTGTGTATGTGTGTGTGTGTGTGTGTGTGTGTGTGTGTGTGTGTGTGTGTGTGTGTATATCTTTTTCGAATAGGATGCATTCCAAAGATTTGGCCTGTTGAGAAACAAATTTCCTCATGTACTTGTTATTATTCATCCAGAACCACCTCAGACCATCTTTATATTGAGGTTCCAGATCACATGTTGGCGTTAATGTTAAAGAGAAAACTGAGGTAAAAGGAAAAGAAACGGACAGTAAAAAAAGGAGATGGGGTTGGAGAATAAGGAAGTGCAATCAAAGCTAGAAACAAAAGCTGGATGAATATGCTCATACATCTAACAATTAATAGGCAGTTGGGCCCATGTATAATAATTTTCAAATAACACTCTAGATTTATTATTTACTAGCAAGATACACACACACATACACATTCACACAAATACACACACACATACACACACACTGGTGTAAACTACATAATCTTTTCTCAGTAGAGAAGGAGCAAGTCCTTCGTTTAATTTATGCCATTGAACATAAAATTACAATGAAACAAAATGTGTTTAGGAT
The DNA here is from genome assembly GCF_000151845.1 of Pteropus vampyrus. NCBI lineage: Eukaryota > Metazoa > Chordata > Mammalia > Chiroptera > Pteropodidae > Pteropus > Pteropus vampyrus. The sequence continues at coordinate 20,896,816 of NW_011888784.1, read as the reverse complement.
TATCTTCACTGCAGTAATGCACTTAAAAGCATTCTTATTTACAACCTAAATGTGGGTGGCTATTAATGAACATTGTAACACAGTGTTAAATTTTATAGCATTGTTCATGTCACTAGAAACGAGGCTTAGCAAAATGCTTATTTTCAATGAGCTTAGTGCTGAACTTTGGCAGGTTACAAAAGAAATGGGATGCAAAGCAATCTGTGGGTTGTTCGGCATTTGTACAAGTACAGATTTTTTTTTTTTGACCCTATTTTACTTCCCACAGCCTCATAAACAGTAATACCAAATTTTCGGCTTGCTCTCCACTCCTAACCCACAATTTAACTCATTATTTGTTGAGAAAATACAATGGTGGTAAAATTTTAAATATGGCATTAAATATGACATCAAAATTTATTTCTATATGCCTGGCACAAATAGCTACTTGATTTATGTAGGCAAGTGACTATATCTAAAATGCATTTGGTGGGGTATTTCAGAAAATATTGTTGGGCAAGCTCATTTTTTAAATGTAGATGAAACAGAAATACATACACACATAAACAGAAGATACTTTTCATTACTATAATCACTACCATTTTACTATGGCACCACAATTTTCACATAGTGTGCACATTTGAAAAAGGAATGTGATCACATTATAAAACACAGAATAGTGGACCTGTTGTATATATGGTTTGGATATTATTTGAACATTAGAAAATCAGTAAGACTTCCCTAAAGAAAATGCTCTTTTCTTGCTTTTATTCTTAATAGATCTGGCAATTATTCAACTGAACGGCCCTTATTTTCAGTTGATTACAGTGCCTAAGTCCACAGATTCTCTGGAACCACTTTATAGTACAATTACAAAGGCAAACATTTTTTTCTGTTGTGTTTATTTATGTTTCTTGGATAGAATTGATACAGCGTGAAGTTTGTCCTTAATGTGATATAAAGACATACTACAAAAAGTTTGAGAAAAATACAAAATAATTTCCTTATTCACTTTCATCAACCTATCATCCAGACTACTGCTGGAAAATATTAATTGGACAAAAAATATATAACTAGATGTTCGGCAAAATGATAAAAATAAATTATTACAGAACTAAATTAATAAAAAATTAGTATGTTTCTGTCATTTGATTTTTTTATAAATTTTGTAGAATTTTATAAATATTTTATAAAACAAGTTATTATATGAGAAAAACATGCAGTGGTCTTAGATTGTATTTCTATTAAAATGGTGAAAACTTTATAAAACTATTATTGAAATTCCACCCCATATTAAGAAAACTTTATACTACATGATTCATGTTAGTAATATTCCTTTTTATGAATTAATTTTGTTACTACTCTGAAAAGCAAAAACAACACCAATATTATGTACTCATAATAATTAACTTGAATCTACTGAAAAAAGTCAATGGTTTTGCATCAACAGTGTGCAAATATATGCTGAAATACAGTTATAATAGAATTGTTTGGTATGATTCTGCCCTTAGACCTCTAGAGGAAATATTTTTATTTTTAGGTCAATACTCGTTGAATTTTCTGCCATTTTACTGGCAAAACCTTCACGCACTTATTGTGAGGCTATGACATAAGGTAAAATGCACCATTTGAAGAGTTGATTGTTTTCTCAATGAATTCTATAAATATTGACATATCACTCATTAAATTCTAGTTGCTATGTTGGCTTATATGGATTTTAAAAGATACGAATTCTTCTCTCAAAAAGCTAAAATAAAATAAAACTAATGAGGAGAAATGTTTATACAATGATACTTCCATATTGTGTTTTAATGGAAGAATAAACAGCTTTGGGAGTGTGAAAAGATAAGACACTTGAGATCAAGGATCACATGATGGGGAACAGAACAGGAAACAGGAATATTATGTGTGTATTCTGGAGTTGGAAAGCTTATTTTACCTACTTTAAGACTTAGTTTGCTGTTCCTATAAATGATAACGGTAATAAATGGAATGAAATTTCCTCTTTCCAACGTAAACACCAATGGTTTCCAAGTAGTTAATAAAGCAGTATAATAAATATATATATACACACACAGAGAAGTGTATACTGCCTTGCTCACTAACACCACACACTTGCCCAGTAGACTCCACTAGCAATATTACAAACATTTTAGAAATGGAACAAATTAATTACTTAAAGATTCCTTTAAGATCACTGAGTGAGAACTCAGGTCCTAGTTGATATTTTAGTTTACTAATTAATTTCCAGTATACATAAACCTTTCGAAATCTTACACTTTTTTGCAATTTAAGAGACATTTTTTCCCCCACTGATTATTCACCATCCTCCTCTCGGTATCTTTTTTTTTTTTTTTAATGCCTACAGCATCTGGTCTTCCTAGGTGGTCTCTCATCCAAGTACTAACCAGGCCTGACCCTGCACTCAGTGATTATTGATCAAGAAATATTTCAACATATGGAATCATCAACAGTCTTGTATTGTATGTTTACAGATGTTTTCACCACACAGGCCCTTCACGCTACCATTTTTTTAACCAACCAGATGTTAAGCGTATACATTTGCAATGAGTAGTAAATAAGTCCTAGTGATCTAATGCTTAATATAGTGAATATAAATAACAATATTGTATTATAATTATCAAACTTGTTAGGAAGCTAGATATTAATTATTCCAACTACTAAAAAGAAATTATAATTATCTGACATGATAGAGTCCTAATTATCACTACAATGGCAACCATACTACAATATAGAAATGTATTAAATCAATATGTTGTACATCTTAAATTTATACACTGTTACATGTAACATATATTTCAATTAAAAAAAAAAGACCAACTAAATTCCTGAAAATTATAATTTGTGGTGAGATGTATAATTTTGATAAATATTAAAGTGACACATTATAATAAGTAGACGCATATAATTTTAGTGAAAATAACTAATTTCTAATTGAAATATTCATATTATAAATAAGAGAAAGATTCAGAGTATATTTTTGCATATTAATTGCCACATATTGCAGAGAATCTTGCTGTTTCTATTTGGTTTAAATGGGTTGAAGAATATATTTGAAAATATTAGTCTCTGATAAGAGAGGGATACAATTCAATCCAATTTGATAAATATTATTGTTTAATGAAATGGAAACTAATGATTCAAAGTAAAAAAATTATTGTAATTTTCCATTTGTAGTGTTAATATTTAGATAGCATAATAAAAAAACATCTTATTCAGTTTATTTTTTATGAAGACTGTTTTCCCACACCTGATGTTATTAAACAGTTTTCAAAAACAAAAGATAAAATGTACAGTCTTCATATGTTATAAACAAATTTGATATCAAGAAGATATCTCATCTTCTTTGTTAAGTTTTATATCATGTTTCACCTTGAGAGTGTTTCATACCAACAGGTAATGTCCACTCAGATTGTTGTGTTCCCACGATAACAATAAAATATTTTGACATATTCTGACAATAAAATATTTTATTGTAGTTATGTTGTTTTACTTATTGGCATAATTCAAGTGTGTTCCCAACTTCCCACCTCAAAGCAAGTGTTTTTACACCTGAAGGAGGAAACACTGCCATGGATACAGAACAGAACCATTTTTCACGACTCGCCTGCCTTCAGGAAGCTGTTCTTGCCCAAGCCTCTCCATCAGAAAAAAGAGCTCCTTTTTAACACTGTATAATTGCTCCCACAGTCTGATCCTAGTCGGGGTGTGTGAAATGGGTTATTTTTCAAAGTAAGAGGTTTTCTGCTTGGCTGGAAGCTCTGATGTCTTTTCGTTTTTTCTTTTCATTTCTTCTCCGAAGTTTGTCCTGGCTCCTTTTCCCCACTTTAGTAAAGTTAATATTGATTTTTCTATTCTGCTCAAAACCTACAACTGCTGGTATCATTATATACATCTCATTGTATTGAAATTAATTATTGGCATAAGCTTCTCAATTAGGATTTAGAATTTAATTATACCCATGATTTCCAGTGTGTTTATTTAGTTTATCTACTAACCCAGGATATAATCTAGAAGGTGATATTTTAAATACCCAATATATGCCAAAGAATATTAAATCTGGCTTTAATTAAATATAGTTTCTTTAAAAATAAGTGACAATATTTCATAGGCCTTTATTTTTCTAATAATGGAAAATTTAGTTTATTATGTATAGTAAAGATAGGGCCTAATAGATATGCAATTAATGTTTGTAATTTCATTTGGATTGGTTTAGAATATTTTTCTACTTTTTAATTATAGTTATATTTTATACTACAAAGAAAAAAGTGTATCAGCCTCATTTACTTCACTGAGTTGATTATATAAATGCTACAGTTATTTCAGTTATTTTCCTCACTTCCACCATGATGTTCTAAGCGAGTTTGTCAATGCCTTTCTCATCTTTGTGCTCACTACCTGTTAATTATGAAAATCAATTATGTTTGATATATTTTAGTGGCATGAATAAAACTTAAGTTTCTTTTTAAAAGACTAATGATTAATAATACCTGATTATTTGAGCTGATGTAATCAAAATAAGCAAAAGAAAATTGAGAAAATATGCATGCAAATTAAATATATCACAGTCTTATCATACATATGACCTCATAAATACTTCTATGTCAAACTTCCAAAATTAGAGGATAAAATATTAGTAATTTTAATGGTATTCAGAGTGACAAACTTACTCATTAACTCTGTAAGAAAAAAAAATAATGTAAAGAAAGGGAGAGATTTATTAGAGCAAGAAAAAATTTTTAAATAGAAAAACCTAGAAAATGAAAAACATTCTTTTTAAGGTATTTCTATTTGCCTAAGAAACTATGTTTTCTACCAGTAGAAATCAATGTAAGCTGCAAAGACAAATGGCACGACATTTGCAACAAGCACTTATAATGAGAGTGACCTAGAGCGTTCATGACCAATTCCCTTAGTAGAAGAGATAACCCATGATATCTTTCACGAGTAATGACTAGAAGAAGACAATAGGAAGTCATAAGGCAGAATTCTTATCCAACACAAGTTAAATTACAACTTCTCTGAAATAAGAAATTATGCCTTATATGTCATCTTTTAGTGGAATTCATTCCATTCCTCGCTCTCAATAAGCATTTGAACAAGTTGAATGCTTAATGGATACCAGAGCAATGGAAACTTTACATCTAAAAAAAAAAAAAAGATAATACAATAATTTTATAGCTTTATCATTTTAAAGATAATTCACATATATTCTCAGAGAGGGAACATGATGTTATAGGCAGAGCTGAAATAATCATTAATAGATCTGTGCCTGAATCCTGATTTTATCCATAGGTCACCTAAATCTTCTTGGCATAATTGCTTTTATGTGGGGTTGAGGGAGAGGTTGAACTAGATAAATTGCACAGTCTGTCGGTATTTTATAAGATTTATATTGAAACCATAATGTCCATTGTAATGAATTTATTGCATACATGTATTATATATATTTATGCTACACATACTGATGGCAGCTGCATTTGTTTCCTGTTGCTGCATAGCAAATTACCATAAGCTCAGTAGCATAAAACAATACCTATTTATTATCTCACAGTTTCGATGGGTCTGGAGTCCAGACCCAAGTTAGTTATATTCTCTGCTCAGAGTCTCACAAAGCTGAAATCAAGGTCTTTGCTGGGCTGTGTTCTTATATGGGCACTCGACTAGGGAAATGTCTTCTAAGCTCCCTCAGATTGCTGGCAAAATGCATTTCCTTGTGGCTTTGGACTTCATGACAGCTTGCCTCTTCAAAGCCAGTAATGGAGAGGGAAAATTTCTTCATCAAGTCTCTGGTTTCAGGAAAGGCCTAGATCCTTTTATGCACTCACTTAAGTATATTAGGCCCACCCAAGAAATTCTCTCTTTTGACTAACTCAAAGTCAATTGATTAAAAGTCAACCTTAATTACATGTTCAAAATCTCTTTACCTTTAGCATATAAAACATAATCCCAGGAGTGATATACCATCAACCTTGGCATATTTTATTTGTAAGAAGCAGATCACAGGTCCCAGCCACACTCTAAGGAAAGAGATTACACTCAGACATGAATATTGGGGGGCAGGAATCACGGGACCTCTTTAGGTATGCCCATTACACAAACTCTATAACAAGAACTGTGCTAAATTTTAGGATTAAAAAAATATGAGTAAGAAAATACACCTTTCCAAGAGTCTATAATCTAGTTGGAAACACAAATAAGCTTACATATAGGTTCATGAGGATTACTGGTACCATGATAGAAAGAATGTGAATGAGGGTTCCATTCTAGAACTGAGAAGGGAAGCAGTGAAGTGGTCTCAGAAAAGGGAAGAAAACCTGTGCTGAATCTTGAAGTGTTGCTCATAAATAAGCAGGCAAGTAGATTTAAGAAGTGGATCAAGAAACTTCAAGACATGTAAGATGGCATGTCATTGTGAATTGGGAGAACAATGCATAGTCCTCCCTTATGTGCAGTTTCTCTTTCTTCAGTTTTAGTCACCCATGGTCAACTGCAGTCTAAAATATTAAATAGAAAATCCCAGAAATAAACACTTCATAAGTTTTAAATTGGATGCTGTTCTGAATAACATGATGAAATTTTGTGCCATTCCTCTCTGTCAGTTTTAGTCACCCATGGTCAACTGCATTCTGAAATATTAAATAGAAAATCCCAGAAATAAACAGTTCATAAGTTTTAAATTGGATGGTGTTCTGAATAATATGATGAAATCTTGCGCCATTCTTCTCTGTCCTGCCCAGGATGCGAACCATCCCTTTGTCCAGCATACTCATGCTGTATACACTAACTGTCCGTTGGTCACTTAGTTATCAGATAGACTGGCATGCTATCACAGTGCTCGTGTTCAAGTAATTCTCATTTTACAAAAATTATGGAATTAGCCATATAATCACAAATGAAAAGGATTACAACTTTTGCAGCAACACTTTGATGAGTTAAGAGACAAAAATTTCCAATAACAATGTTCTTCTAAAAGACTTTGGCAAAAAACAAAACAAAACAAAAAACTTCCAACTATAAAGGATCCCTAACCATTGACATCATCTGCTCTCGACATCCTACCATCAACATCATCATAGCTCCATGATCCATAATCACCCAAAGCAGATGATTCTCCTTCTCACATATCATCAGAAGGTCAAAAGGAGCATCATACCATGTCCCAATGTCTATGTCATTCACCTCACTTCATATCATTATGTAGGCATTTTGACATTTCACTTCATCACAAGGAGAGTGAGTGCAGTACAATATGACATTTTTAGAGAGAGGGAGAGACCACATTTACATAACTTTTATTATAGTGTATGGTTATAATTGTCCTATTTTATCATTAGCTATTTTTGTTAATCTCTTACTATACCTAATTTATGAGTTTTATCATAGGTACATATGCACAGGAAAAAACATAGTAAAAATGGGGGTTTGGTACTATCTGCAGTTTGATATGACACTGGGAGCCTTGAAACGTATCCTCCAGGAATAAAGAGGGGCTACTGTAAACAGTTTAGTCATTCTTTCACTAGTGATTATGATTAAACTGGTACAATATGAGTACAATGCACAAATCAAGGTGTGTTGTGTTTTCCATATAATGAACTCTGTGATTCCTAAACCTCGAC
>NW_011888784.1:20875789-20889144 GCF_000151845.1 Pteropus vampyrus | reverse complement strand
TTGGTCACTTAGTTATCAGATAGACTGGCATGCTATCACAGTGCTCGTGTTCAAGTAATTCTCATTTTACAAAAATTATGGAATTAGCCATATAATCACAAATGAAAAGGATTACAACTTTTGCAGCAACACTTTGATGAGTTAAGAGACAAAAATTTCCAATAACAATGTTCTTCTAAAAGACTTTGGCAAAAAACAAAACAAAACAAAAAACTTCCAACTATAAAGGATCCCTAACCATTGACATCATCTGCTCTCGACATCCTACCATCAACATCATCATAGCTCCATGATCCATAATCACCCAAAGCAGATGATTCTCCTTCTCACATATCATCAGAAGGTCAAAAGGAGCATCATACCATGTCCCAATGTCTATGTCATTCACCTCACTTCATATCATTATGTAGGCATTTTGACATTTCACTTCATCACAAGGAGAGTGAGTGCAGTACAATATGACATTTTTAGAGAGAGGGAGAGACCACATTTACATAACTTTTATTATAGTGTATGGTTATAATTGTCCTATTTTATCATTAGCTATTTTTGTTAATCTCTTACTATACCTAATTTATGAGTTTTATCATAGGTACATATGCACAGGAAAAAACATAGTAAAAATGGGGGTTTGGTACTATCTGCAGTTTGATATGACACTGGGAGCCTTGAAACGTATCCTCCAGGAATAAAGAGGGGCTACTGTAAACAGTTTAGTCATTCTTTCACTAGTGATTATGATTAAACTGGTACAATATGAGTACAATGCACAAATCAAGGTGTGTTGTGTTTTCCATATAATGAACTCTGTGATTCCTAAACCTCGACCTTAGGTTAGAACTGAGACAATCCTTACCCAGACTGCCAGGATTTTTGGCTTCTGATGACTCAAAGCTCAGTTTCTCTATGGAAATTGTTTTTAGACAAAAGGAGCTATTTCTGCCAAGGTTATGTTTCCTTTCATGCAGCTCACATCCAATGACTGAATGATAGGGTACAAATATCCTTGCTTCAATTCAATATATCATCCGAAAGAATAAGTGTGATATATTGTTTAAAGTTGCTCTCCCTCACAATGTGACTTTGTTACTAATCTCATCACCAAGAAGTGGTATCTATTTTACATCCATTGAATATAAGATGACTTTGTGACTGGCTTTGACAAAAAATATGGCAGAAGGGATGTCCTGGCACTTCCAGAACCCATACATCAAGAGGCCTTGCAACTTACACCTTCACCTTCTTGGAACACCATACCGAAACCACCATGTTGTAAGGAAGCCTAGGATGAAAGAGCTTGTGGAGAGAGAGCGAGAGAGAGACCTACCTGCTCCAGCTTTCACAACCTACCTGTCAGCTGAAAGTAACTGCATAAATATGCCCAGACAAAGCAGCAGCAGAAGCACCCAGACTACTCATAAAATCAAGAGAAATAATGTATTATTTATTTATGCAATTAAATTTTAGGGTATTTTGTTAGACAGCAATAGATGACATACAAATATGTGGCACTGACTTTGGGACAGGACAGCAGGTGGAAATCAGTAGGAAGATAAGAAAAAAACCTGTTATTGAAGGCTAAAAGAGCAGTGAGAATACCATTATATGAGGCTAGAGAAAAGGTGATTCATGTCTATATAGAGTTAGAACAAATAACAAGATAATTGCCTGCAAGTAACTCTGTAGTTTGAAAATATGCCTAACAAATTACAAATTTGACTAAGAAGGTTTCTATAGACAACTTTGAAAGTGTTAGTTTTTGTTTATTTGGTTTTAATTTATTCAGCTCTGTATTTCTTAAAAGAAAATCATTCATTTTGTAGCCAAAAGTTAGAGACCATATAAAAGAGACAGGCTTTCCAGATATAAAATGAAATGAAACTATTTCTCATCTACTCTTCTTCAGCCACTAAAAGATACTCAAAATAAATCAAAAGTTTTAAAATCAGGGACAAAGAGATCTGAGGAAGAGGCATATAGGTGGACCTATGGATGGATGCAAGAAAAAGGTGTGAAAATCAGTGTTTTCCATGGGTATTATGGAAAACTCACTAACAATCAAGTAGGCAGAATTACTCATGCAGGTGACATCTGCCAGCATCCAGTCCTGAAATAATGGGTTCTGGAATGGAATGGCCATGGTGGCAGGGATGGAAGCTATATATAAATACAATAGCATGGGTTCCTGCTCACCACAGCTTCTCCAGGTAATACTTCTGACAGCAGATGTCACCTAGGCTATGCCTCTGATGTGACACTATCTATTGTAGGATCAACTATTCGTATGTTGGAAAAGGCGACAAGTCCACCTTGACTAGAATTGACATATTCTGACTAGAAATTTGCCTTTCCTGATTGCAGGTCTCTGTAAATATCACTATCTGAAAATCCTCAGAATATTTGCTCCAAAAGCTCTAGACTCTGCAAAATACCATTATCACACCAAGGTACCCATATTTCCAGCAAAGTATATAGAAAATAAAGTACATAATCATAAAAATCCATTTGTCCTATACAGTATGACCCAGAAGCTACTAGCCTGATGGAGTGATGAAACAACGTTTTAAATGTCCAGCTGGAATGCCAGATTGGAGATGATATCCTGGAAGGATTAAGTGCCATTCTTCAGCACATAATATACCCTAGAACAATGGCCATAATATGGTGTTTATATCAGCAGACTGAATCCCTGGTGGAGTCCACTAATCAAAGGTAAAAGTGTGAACAGAATGTCTACCATCACTCCCAGCGCTGCACTTAGTACAATTGTACTTCTCTTATACAAGATTCAATGTCTAGAGGTTTCAGTTCCAGAGGGGAAATCATTATACCAGGGGTATAGTAAGTACTCCATTAAACTCTAGGCCCTTCCACTCAATTACTTTGTGCTTCTTGTGCCAAGAGACCAGCAAGAACATTAGGAGGAGAAAAGGTTCTTGTTAAGTAGTGGGGACAGGGAAGAGTACATTTGATTATGTACAGGAACGTAACTTTTGGCATTATACTTACTATTTTGAAGATTAAAAGGTAATGGAGATCAGGAATTTAGACTCCTTAGGGATTATGGGATAAACCACTATGTAAGCAGAAGTACTAGCTGAGGATGAAAAGCATTTAGAATGGTATTAGACAAGGGAGATGATAAATATCAGTTGCTGCTTCTGGGATCTTACTTTGTCCTACTTAACTTCCACTTGCAAGTTTTCCCAAGGTAAAGACCAATTAGAATGATAGCAAAACTTTTCCTCATTTAGATGAATTTATCACTTAAAGTAAGTTGATCAAAGCTGAAAAGGGTGAACTAAAGTGGATGCTATCTTGTGTCACCTAGATCCCTTTGCAGAAGGGAAGCATTCACTGTGGGCAACAGCCAGGAGTGGCTGCTACTGCTACAGTTAGTCCCTCTCACAAACTGCCCTGAGAGGAAAGAAACTACTTTGTTCGAGGTTACCCCACCTCCTCCATGGTAGTCAGCATTCAGTGGTGATCAGTGTGGGAACAGAAAGCCTATATTCCCTTGCCTCAATTCAGGGCATCTCTGAAGGCCATTCAAGTTCAGAACTCCCCCTGAGTCCAGCAAAGACATTACTGCAAATGAATCACAATAGTTCAACATGCCTTCAGCTCAATCCTGGCTTTCTCACTCTTTTATCAATTTTCGGTTCTAAGATCCATCCCCAATAACTTCTGTGTGCAAATCTCTGTTTCAGAGTCGGTTTCTGAGGAACCCAATTGTTTCTGGAGGGTTTTATATTATCGTTACTCCATATTATCACAGTTTGAATAGTGAGGGACTCTTTCTTTGCTTGGGAGTGGTAATAATATAATCTGAAGTACAGGTCTGTAAAGAAGTAGATTGGCACATTATTCCCTTTGTGGCGAAGCTTCGTATTTCATGCTTTATTTTCTCTTACTAAACTTTTTCTTTCAGTGCCCTTATTCACTTCATCTGAGAAAAAATATGGCCTGTTATATAGTCCCTTTAACTGTCGAAATGGGATAAGTCACCTTCTTACTGTCATGAGTAGAGATTCACTGTCAAGGGGTTACTTCTCCACCAAGGTCATTGGCCGGAGAATATGTTTTGTAATTGCTCTTGGCACAGTGTGAACAATGTGGATAACTGATGAATAAAGAAGCCCCAGAAACAGTGCATGGAAGAAGAGGACAGTCTCAGGAGTGTAGCCAAGGACAATTCAGAGAATTTTTTTTAATGAGCATGTCGTACACTATGATCAATACAAAATATTTACAAGCGTATAGATGCTCTGTACAAGTTCAAGAGAAATGACTGCCCTTTTTATGATGAATCAGACACACTAAAATAATCAATTAGGCTGCATTAATGCCCCTTTTTCAAATGGACTTGAGAAATAATAATAATAAAAAAATGCATAGTGACTAAAAATTCACATAAATATCTGAAGAAAAATTTAACAAACTACTAGGCAAAAAAATCTATTTTAAATTGTAGAATATAAATTTCATATTTTCTGTAAAAAAAAGGTTATTGATTTCATCATTTTTTAAATAGCTTAAGCTGAAATGGTAACTTCTTATTAGCATCTTAGTGCAGCCAGTGATTCTGCAATTGATAGATATTGCATGATATGTGAAAAGAGTGAGGTGCATTTTGAAAGTCTGACAGTAACCAAGACAGCTTTGACAGTTCCCTCAGCTTGACTAAAATTTTACCCAGGCCTTTTCCTGACGCGAGGCCCTGACCTTCCTTTTCTTAGAGCATTTACTTTAGAAAACTTTTGTTAATTCTTTCTCTGCCTCTTTGAGTAAATCTTATTCGAAGACTCTTGCCAGTTTTACAAGCTAGCGACGTCTTTCTTAAAGACCTGGAAGTCATTCATTTGAAATTTAATCATAAAGGAAGGCAGAGCCCTTATCTCTTAGTCTCTTTGGAAGAGTAGAAGTCTAACTTTGGTGGTTGATTTGCACTTTGTGAAACTGCCTGCTGTCATAAAGAGAGGAGAAAGTTTATTTTAATTAGCAAATACAGATGACCTATGATCCCCCTACTCGAGCTTTTAAAAACCCTTCTGGCCTTTGTTTCAGCAAGGTTGAACTCACACTGAGTTTTTTTGTTGTTGTTTTTTGTTTTTGTTTTTAAATTAGTTTCAGGTATACATTGGTTAGACATTTATATAGTTAATAAATTGATTACTCTATCACCCATTTTGCTCTACACATAGCCATTTCAATACTACTGACTACATTCAAACTGAGTTCTTCTCTCTCTTATTGCAAGAACCTTGAATAAACTCTTTATTACCTGTTTAAATTTATCTAGTGCATTTTTTTTTGCTTTGATAACAGTACCAGATCATACCTGAAAAAGATATGTTGAGATATTGCAATATCAATTCTTATATAAATTAGAAAATTGGCACATTGTGTTTTATGTCAGCTAGTGGCTTAGAAATAATTGTGCAACATTTCATACCTTTAAGATTGATTACTGGATAGCAGATTGGAGACATAACTGAAACTAGAGCTTCATTCAAACAGTCAAAAAGGTTCTCAAAAAGAACATGTATCTCGAGAGTCACACAAGGATCAGTGTTTAAAAATAGGAACAGTGCCAAACACAGTGATTACCCAAATTCTGGTGAGCATAGATTGTGAAGCTCTTGATTAAAATTTTACTAAACATCTAGTGAGATTATTACAGAGTGCCAACTATTTTCCTATTTTAAATTGTTCTTATCCATGCTGGCAATATTAATTATCTTTTAGAATCAGTGGCTAAACTAAAATGTTTCATGGCACACACCGTAGCTTAGATTATAGCATGGTATATTTATTTCTTTTACATCAGTCAGAGAAGTTATTGATAAACATCTTGGATTCTTCTTTATGACTTTTTGTATATTAATGAATTTAACTGCATATTTTATAAAAAAAAAAAATCTGAATACTCTTTATATCTGTAGCTTGTACCTATCTGATAGGTTTGATATGTCCAATGTTCTGAAAAAATCATGAGGTTGTTCTTAAACTTTAAAGAATCACAGATCCCTTGAGAGTACAATCAAGTTATAGATGCCCTTCCAGACCATACTACATGTCTATGAAATATTAGAGGATTCGGATCTCTCCTACAACCCCTACTTTTATCCCAGGAAGACTTCTTATATAATTCCCTTCTAAACTGGTATAGATTGTGAGATTGAGCAAAATTAAATAACTTTTTAGTCTCAGAATTAGGACTAGGAGCCTGGCTCCTGATTCCTAAAATCAGTACTCTTAATACCTCACCATCAACAATAAATTTAAATATCAACTTTCTTAAAGTCCTCACAGGGCCACAAAACTGATAGGATTTAATTTATATTTATAGGACTTCAGAGTCTTGGAATAAAACTATTTGCAGCATTTGTTCCTAATTGTCCATGGACTCTCCTCGAATGACGTTTCCTCCATTTTCTTGATCATTTTGGTTTTTCTACTCTGACCACCATAGTTTTATTTCTCTGGTTCTAAGATTTGAGTTCAGTGTCCAATAATGTACAAACGGATACAAGTGAAAACTATTTTAAATAATCTGCATTATGTATTTAGAAACATGTAGCTTTAGAAGAAAAAAATGATAAAAAATAATTTAAAGTTTAAGAAAAATCAAACTGAGGGTGGAAAGTGGGAAAGCCTTCTTGGTATTACTTAGATTGCAATATTTTAGAACATATCTCTCTTTTTAAAATACGACTTTGGAAGTGGTTTTAAATGAATAACATAGCAGATTTCATTAGCCTCTCCTCTACTCTTCTATGAGATAAGTTCTCCTTTGATTTTTTAAAGAAGTTGTCACAAAGGACTAGCCTTTTGCTTTCTATCTTTAAATTTCAATTCTTTAAATACTTTATTAATTTGCGATCACTAGATATGCTCAATAAGAGAATTTAACGGCAAAGGAAAAAAGCATATATGCTTTATTGATATATATTTCCTGTTCTCTCCTTTGAAATGAGGTCAATATGCCAAGGAAGAATCATGCATGCACAGCTCTAAAACTTTGATCTGCCACTTATAAAATCAATGTTGAATTAATAAAGTTGGTAGATGAGAACCACAAGAACAAAAGTTCCAAATATCTGAATTTAGTCCTTTTACTCTTTGACCCAGGATTATAAACTATTACATTTGTATCAGATTTAAAATATTTTTTTAATATTAATAATAGAGATAAAACAACCTAAACAGTACATTTATGTATTAGAAATGATATTTTCTGAAGAATTCAAGTTTTATCATACCAGGAAAATTTTATTTATTTCAGCAATTATTAACAACAGTTGCATTTAAAAAATTTGGAATCTTTGATTAAACAACATTTGCCTATAGTATTATATAGATTATATAAGGTAAAACTAAAGATGTAGGCCCACTTGGATATTTTGAATGACAAATTAGCACAGCGCCTGAACTCATTTTTATTTTAGAGTCTAATATGTATGGATTAAGACAAAAGAAAGATTTAGAAGCAGGCAGGCCACTTCTTGGATGCTTTTGTGACTTCAGATGTTTAATTAGGCCTTCTCCAACATTAAATGTTTACCCAGAGAGGTTCAGGGTTGTAGATTCTATATTTTGTAACACATGGTCAATGTAACAAATGAAGAAAAATGAAGTAGAACTCTAAATTTAAGAGGGTGAACTTGTTTTTTGTTAGGTCAATGGCCATATAAACAATACATTTTAAACAGTATTCCACATACTATGGCTAATAACAAATCACTCTAAATGTTAGTAGCCTAAAACACCAAAAATGTAATTTGCTCATGAATCTGTACTTTGGGAAGTACTTGGCATAGATGGTTTGCATCTATTCTGCAGAGGGTAAAATGGAGTTGCTCAAAAAGGGAAGTAAATGTACTGTCATCTAAAAGTGTACTTACCATGTGTTTGACAGTTGTCGGAATGGCCCCAAAAGCTGGAGACTGGATAAACTAGGGCTTCTAGGACAGCTCCATCTTTATGTGGTCTCTCTATGTGATATCTCTAACATGGAAGCTTCAAGGAGCCAGACTTCTTATATGCTGGCTCAAGGATTCCATTGAGCTTGTTCTGAGAGAGAGAGCCACATCGAAGCCATATTCTTCTTTCAGATTTAGCCTGAGAAGTCAAGTAGATTAGTTCTGCTGTACTTTAGTGGTCAATGCAGTTACAGAGGCTTGCCTGAGGATAGAAAACTTAGATCTCCTGGTTTCAGTGAAGGAATGTTAACATTATATTTCAAGAAGACCATTTAGGGTGGGATGTCCATTGGAGCAGCAATCTGTGGAAAATACAATGTCTCCATAAATGATTAAGCATACTTGCTTTAGCTTTAAGTAACTTATTTTTACAAATTACAATGTCCTGGTTTGGAAGGTTCATGGGAATTTAAACTACAGAGGTTACTGATCCTTAAGCCAATGCTGTGCTGTGATAAACACATTAAGAGCACCATCTCATGTTATCTTCCCAATAACTTTATGAGATAGTCATTAACATTTTTAGTTTTTATATTGGAAAACAAAGATTTAGTAAGGCAGATTATTTTCCATAGGCATATGGTGGATGCATGCTTTGAATTGATATTTGACTGCTTAGTAATTATTCTTAACAATTTTGCTACACTATCTTGGCCCTTCTTTTTGGAGAGACAGATTTCAGGAATAAGTTAATTTACTTGTGATCACACAACTCTGTGGCCATTGAACTGAGACTAGCAACTAACATTCTTGAATCACTGTCCACACCAAGCTGTTTCTAATGAGTAAAGCAGAAGTAAGAAACCCTGCTGGTTTACTTGCAAGAACTTTTTGGAAGGTGACATAATATTTAAATGGATCAGAGTAGGGCCAGAGTTTACTCTGTATAATAAGCTGGGCAGGCTGCCAAATCCTCAATGATCAATTCTCTTGATGGAAATGCTTACAAAATTGCTCTTATTACAGACGCATAGGAACTTGTGCCAATATATGCTAATTCACCCTTGTTACCTCCAGGTGGTGCTCTCAGCCTTGCAGAAAGACCTCAGCTGATCCCCCCCCCCCTTGCCCCCGTCCCCCGCCCCATTAGCCAATAAATAAAATTCAGTGTTAGGCGTCTCAGTCACTTTTATCCTTTTGACCTTCTTTTGTCTCACTTCAGCTCTATGTGCCTTTCTGGTCCTTGCATGAAAATTGGATTTCAATAAAACTTGGTAGTTTTTAATTGTATACATATCCATTATAAACACATGAGTTTTGAAATAATTATTTCCAATAAAAGATTTAAACCATTTTTAAAATTAAAACACAAATTCTAGGTGCTAAATTGATTTGTTAAATATCATATAAGGACAGAGAAGATTTGAACTTGAGATTTGGGGACTAAAAATATGTAATAAATGTTATGTAAGTTGTTTTCATTCCCCAATTTCTCTCCTTTTATGTGAAACAAATGTGTCTTGATTTCCCTGGGGTAGATTTGATTTATACCTGTTGTCCTTGTGTCATTATTATTAGTGTGCTCTTCATCTCTCAGAAGTGACTCAGTTTGAATGATAAAGTCATCTTTCCTTGGAGCTTCTGGTAAATCAAGCTTAAGCCTATCTCTCCGCCCCATTTCTTGCAACACTATTAATTTGAAACTTTTCTGATTGGATGGAATACTTTTTTTTACTGTAAAGGAAATTCAGACATCACTGTTTATGTGCACACACATGCACATTTTCCTTCTTTAAGGATTTGTAAATATTTCTATAATCTCACAACCCAAAAAGGTGGAGGCAAAGACATCCTGAATCCCTCCTAGACCTAGTCTAACCCTAAAACCTTCTTCATCTGGTCTTGATCTTAATATTAAAGCACCTGACCCATCTGTTTTAGGTAGAATTTTTTATTGTTGAAAATCACAAAATCTTGGTTCAGCTTCACTTAAACCAATAAAAAATTAACATCACATGACTAAGAAGCTCAAAGGAAGTGGTCTAGAGCGGTGTCTTTGAAACCAGAGCCTCCAACAAAGTCATTATCTCTCTCTTTCTCTCCCTCCCTCTCTCCCTCTGCATTAGTTGCCTGCTTTTTTCTCAGTACCGCCTTCATTTTTCTAAAGAAGTCTCATTTACTTTGGTGACAAACAGTTAGCAAGCAACTCCAGGCTAACATACCAGTGAATCTCTTTACCAAGAGTACTACTAGCAAAAGGTCTAGACTGATTCTTATTGAGATGATTTGGGTCACATGTTTATTTCTGAACTAATCACTGTGGTCAGGAGTAGCAAACATTCTAATTTGCCAGGCTTATCATGTGTTCATCCGTGTATCTATAAAGTGACATTATTTCTAACACAAAAACATAGAGAGTGGGAGAAAGATGCTTCCCTGAAGGGAGTAATGATGATGAAGGGAAAATGGGTGCTGGGAAATTGAATATCCAGCTGTGCACTATTCTGCTTCTTTGCTCGTTAGGGGAAAAAAAAAAAAGACAGGTTAAGTGGGATGCAGTTTTAAATAATTAGAAGTGTTGTTTTTCCACAAATGATACAAATTAACATCTATCATAGTCAGTTATAAACTAGGAACTAAATTAGGTATTTCTATGCTTCTTCAGAATAATAGCTATACCTTTCTGTTCCACTTGGTCTAAATACCTAGCACATGTCTCTCCAACTTAGGACACACCTGGCAATTTTGGCAGGCACGATTCTGTCATTACTCTCTGCCTCAAAGCGTGGAGGCTACAGTTAAAAAATACTCCTTTTCTGCTCTGTTTCAATGGGTATATCTAGACCAGTCCATATCTGCTTATGTAGGATGCCAGTAATAATAGATCTTCTCATTTTCGTCTCATGTTGTACTCTGCCCTACCAGCTTCTTGCACAGCACATGACCCACTGTAGGTGCATAGTGAATATTATAAGTCTGTTAAATGATATATATCTATTCTTAGATTTTAGCACGTTCTCTTAATAAAACAAGTGATTGAAGATATGCATTATCCTAGGAACAGTGTTTCATTTTATAGAAAAAAAAGCATCAGGAATTCAGATTTTTTTTCCTAAAGAAATTAATAAAGAACTCAAATCAGTTTGATTTATTATGATACAAAAAAATTATTGAGTGCCTCATTGTCTTGGAGCATAGTCTTGGAGCATAGTCTGTTTACTGAAGCAAATGGACAGAGAAAAGTAATTTATGCATGGCAGATGTTAATCGGGGGTGAATGTCAGGAATAGATAGGGACTTTATTGAAATATACATGCCTGGGTGTGCTCCCTAAAGATTGAGAAGGTCTGGATTGAGACTTGAGTAGCACAGACTTCTAAATTTCTTCTCAAGTGATTTTTGGAAGACATGCCTGATTAAGTCTGGATATTATATTCAAAGGTGTTTCAGCCACAATAGTTCCAAAGTCTTGTGAGACCTTTCTAATACCATGTCTTTGAGCAAGTAGTGAGGTGTCCAACTCATACACTCCTTGAGTAATATTGGAATCAGAGGTTAAGATGAATTAGTAAACATTTCATTCTATTTCATTCCTCTTGTTTGCAGGGTGATTGGGAGCTGTCAGAGATTCCCTGGGATTTATAGATTATTGGTTTTGTGGGGATAAAATACAGGAAATTGTGCAGATATATGAGTAGTAATTAACTCTTCTATTTTGTTATGTTGAGAGTTAATTCATGGAGTTCATTTTTGTTGCAATTTTAAATTTGAATCCAGTATGGTTCCCAAATGTTATTATTGTTGTGGTTGTCTGTATGTTAGGCAAGAGACTATTGTGAGATGTCATTAAAATAGCACTATTGCCCAAGGAAGTTACAAACACCTATAATTGAAATTCATATCTCCTCCTTCTATTTCTCCTTTTTTATTTAAAAGTGGAAGAAATCCAACTGAGACAAAGGGCATTTATCAATTCATGTAACTCAGAACAACTCTTATTAAGGGAAACAAATAATATAGTCTTTCTCTCTGTTCCCATAATTCTATATGTGGTTTCCTTAACTCTATATGAAGTGAGAAGAGGGAACAAAATGGCTTCAAGTCAACTTCAAGTTTGCATTAGTACAGTTTAGCAATTTCAGAAAAGAGAATCTCTTCTTTTCCCAATTCAGTATACATAAACCTGAACAGAGGTTTCTTCTAATCAGCCTGGCTTCTGTCATAAGCCCAATCCTTGGACCATTCACCACAGCCAATTGGCATAATACTGTGATTAGAAGCTCTACCAGACTTACACAGATGTAATGTGGAGCAGCATTTCCCCTAAAGAAATGTGTGTGTGTGTGCACGTGTGTGTGCATGTGTGTGTGTGTGTTGGAGAAGAGTATACTGAAGTTGCTCCTGACAGAAGGAGAAAATAGAGATTGAGTATAGTAAATCAAAAGATGCTTACTGCACGTACTCTGAATACTAATTGTCCAAAGAATGTGCCATTATAGTAGGCTTAGTCTCAGAAGTTATAATTCCTCAGCAAAAACTTTGTTCTCTGGGGTGTTAGAAAGCCTACAGAATTTGCAGAAAAATATTAGCTTAATTTTATTTTCAAGAAAAGATCTTATGGACAATAAAACAAAATATAGAAATCTAACACTCCATTTAGTTGTGTTGAGTATATCCAAGGGGTTTGCTTTTATTACAGTTTTCCATTTGTCACCAACATAACCCCAAATGATGTTAGTGTTATCATTGCCAGTTTCGATCTGAAATATATGGTGTAATGTTGTTATCATGCTGCCCAGTTCTATCATAATAATCCATTACTAGAATGGAAAGCTCAAGTAATGTAAGCTTCCTTCTCTTAATGTTTTTCTTCCTTCATCCTTCATTTTTGACATCTACTCTCTTCAATATGTACAAAGACATTTAATATTTCTTAAATACCAAGTAGAACACAGCTTCTATCACATTTTTCCACCAAGGAACACGACACATAAAAATAAATTGCACCTTTATATTTTCTTATTTTAAAAATATTTTAAAATTACTGAAATCAGGATATGTTTCACATTTGATATCAAAGGAGTTGTGCTGGCTTATTTTTTCCTAAAATTTTCTTATGAATATAATGACTCAAATTATAACTCAAATGGCATTTTATTATCAGAGTAATATGGTGTTAACTCTCATTGGATGAAAGGAGCTAAACAAATACATCTTATTTCAGAATAGGATTAGATTGCCTAAATTTAATTTCTGGTTCTACTTCTTATGAGCTGTTTACTTTGGGGGAAAATTTTGACTCTGTGCTTTAGTTTTCTCATCTGTAAAATAATAATACTATAATTAATCATTACAGAATTGCTGTGAGAATTAAATTAGTAATGAATTGCATCAGTGCAGTGCTTGGAATAGTGTCTGGCATGTTATAGG
>NW_011888784.1:20868279-20875739 GCF_000151845.1 Pteropus vampyrus | reverse complement strand
TCCTTAACTCTATATGAAGTGAGAAGAGGGAACAAAATGGCTTCAAGTCAACTTCAAGTTTGCATTAGTACAGTTTAGCAATTTCAGAAAAGAGAATCTCTTCTTTTCCCAATTCAGTATACATAAACCTGAACAGAGGTTTCTTCTAATCAGCCTGGCTTCTGTCATAAGCCCAATCCTTGGACCATTCACCACAGCCAATTGGCATAATACTGTGATTAGAAGCTCTACCAGACTTACACAGATGTAATGTGGAGCAGCATTTCCCCTAAAGAAATGTGTGTGTGTGTGCACGTGTGTGTGCATGTGTGTGTGTGTGTTGGAGAAGAGTATACTGAAGTTGCTCCTGACAGAAGGAGAAAATAGAGATTGAGTATAGTAAATCAAAAGATGCTTACTGCACGTACTCTGAATACTAATTGTCCAAAGAATGTGCCATTATAGTAGGCTTAGTCTCAGAAGTTATAATTCCTCAGCAAAAACTTTGTTCTCTGGGGTGTTAGAAAGCCTACAGAATTTGCAGAAAAATATTAGCTTAATTTTATTTTCAAGAAAAGATCTTATGGACAATAAAACAAAATATAGAAATCTAACACTCCATTTAGTTGTGTTGAGTATATCCAAGGGGTTTGCTTTTATTACAGTTTTCCATTTGTCACCAACATAACCCCAAATGATGTTAGTGTTATCATTGCCAGTTTCGATCTGAAATATATGGTGTAATGTTGTTATCATGCTGCCCAGTTCTATCATAATAATCCATTACTAGAATGGAAAGCTCAAGTAATGTAAGCTTCCTTCTCTTAATGTTTTTCTTCCTTCATCCTTCATTTTTGACATCTACTCTCTTCAATATGTACAAAGACATTTAATATTTCTTAAATACCAAGTAGAACACAGCTTCTATCACATTTTTCCACCAAGGAACACGACACATAAAAATAAATTGCACCTTTATATTTTCTTATTTTAAAAATATTTTAAAATTACTGAAATCAGGATATGTTTCACATTTGATATCAAAGGAGTTGTGCTGGCTTATTTTTTCCTAAAATTTTCTTATGAATATAATGACTCAAATTATAACTCAAATGGCATTTTATTATCAGAGTAATATGGTGTTAACTCTCATTGGATGAAAGGAGCTAAACAAATACATCTTATTTCAGAATAGGATTAGATTGCCTAAATTTAATTTCTGGTTCTACTTCTCATGAGCTGTTTACTTTGGGGGAAAATTTTGACTCTGTGCTTTAGTTTTCTCATCTGTAAAATAATAATACTATAATTAATCATTACAGAATTGCTGTGAGAATTAAATTAGTAATGAATTGCATCAGTGCAGTGCTTGGAATAGTGTCTGGCATGTTATAGGTATTATATATGTTGTTCTTATTGTAATTATAGTCATTCTCATTATTGTTAGATTGTTGTTAAATGTCTTAGTTATAATATTTCCAATCTGCAAAGAACCTATTTATATAGCAACAAAAGAAATAGATTCTCAATCCTGGAATGGAGATCGCTGTATTATTTAACCCAACTGGTTGTACAATATGTAACTCCTAGTGGACTGGTTAAATATTGTACAAAAGAGCACACATTTTATTTCAAATTTAAAAGAATAAAAATCAAAAGTAACCAAGGGTTTGATATTAGGAAAAGTGATATTATCTAACTGAAGGTATTATGCTATCTTCAGTAGTAAGAAACTTAATTGGGAAATAATTATCAACTGAATTTTTAAAAGGCCTACAAAATGACATCTTTGCTTTTGATTAACCACAATGTATTGGTACAAAATATGAGGTTTTTTTTTTCCTCCTGTATATTAGAGTTAGTTGTAGAATAATTGTGCACCTGGAAACATACTGAAACCACAAGAACAACATAACTTAATTATTTCACTGAAACTTAATTGGATTTTCCACTGTTGAGCCCTACTTGGTACACAGAGTTGAAATCATTCAGCTGCTAAACACATTAATCTAGCCATACATAACAAGCCATGATGCAAATACAAGAAGTTTTATCTTTTGAGGGAGAGAGAGAGAGAGAGAGAGTTTTTTGATAGAAATAATTTTTAATAAGTATATGAGCATTAAAACCACTTTGACTTTATGTAAGACCATTTTTCTTAGAAAGTGAACATATTTGTATCTTGACTCTTTAGAGACATCCATTCATTATACTGAATATCTTTTCCTGCTTTGCTTTTCTCATTGTTAATTGTTGAATTTTTTTCTGCTCTAGTCAATGTAGGGTTCTTATTCCAAAAAATTGGTTTGATGACATATGTTTGAGTGTTGGTAGGCATAATTATGGAAAATAATAATATACTTTTAATTGATATGAGAAAATTAGTGTACATTTCTGTAAGTCAAGGATTGTCAAACACATTATAATTATATATGTGCTTGTGTATTTCTATATAATATATATCCATAGAAAAATTGAAAATGTTTTTATATGTCTTAATGCCTAGGAATTTTGCATCAACAAAGGAGGACATATACCATATATAATCCTAACACACAGCACAGACAGGCTTTAAAATATAGCAAAACAGAGAGAATCAAATCTTGTTGAGAGACGATTGCACAAATAAGTTAGTTTATCTAACTTTGCCTTATTTGGACACTAGATTCCATGGTGACATGATACTATCATCTCTGCATGACAATACTTGAAACAACTCTAATTTGGGGTTTTGAGAATATGTAAAAATAATTTATGAAGAGCATGGTGACAATAATATATCATTAAAAGCATGACCTATTTTATACTGACCTTTCAAGAATATGTAGTAAATTTTGGCATCAGTCTTTAGTTCTGCCTCACCAAGGATCTCATGATAATCTATAATCTGTATGTTTGAGGATATAGTTCTGATCTGATTCTTTTTTCCTAGGTTCTAATTAGAGGCAGAAAGTAACTTTTGCATTGCAGAATTTGGCTGGGTATTCACAGACTTTGGTACTTTGTCATACTTCAGAAGACAAATATAAGAGTTTTAATACAGTGCCTTTTCAAACTAATTTCCAAGAAAGAATTCTCTTTCTTTAAATAGATTTTTAAAAATACTGGTAGTCCATTTCTCTACTGATCTCAAGTAAGTCTGATGAAGCTTTAGCTCTTTGTCCTTGAGCCATCTCCCTGTTTATTGTCATCTCATCTTCTCTGCCCTGATCAGCACTCTCCACACACAGGAGCCATGAAAGTACTGTTTTAAAAAGTGACTTTTTGTTTGAAGACAACACTAAAAGGGTTTGCTCATAAATATCATCACTTATGCATTCATGTCAATATTGCAGAAGACACACAAAGTCTATAAGATAAAGGGAATACTATCATTATTTAATAAAACAATTATTCGCAACTCTTGACTTCCAAGGTAATTGTAGGACATCGGTTAAAAAACCCAAATAAAACATTTAGAATTTTCATAATTTTATCTACATCAAGGAGTTTAGTGGGAAATGTTTAAGTTTGAGGATTGCAGTTTCTTAACTTAACCAATACAAATTAGAAACTAGAAAATAAAATAGAATTATTTAACTTGGAGGTAATATTAAGAGATGGGTAGACAATCTGAAATTGTATTAGCACATGTAAGACTGTGATTGTATTTGCATGTGAGCCAAAATCAAGAATATCCATAACTTCATAACTATTTATTAAGAGGTTTGTTACCACGGAATGTTTAAGTAACATTCTGGTAGTTCCGTGTGGTCAATAAAGTACAGAAAGAATGAACACAGCAGTAGTCACTCTGAAAATATATGTGAGTTGAATGAAGTAATGAAGCCAAGAAAATAGTTTATGTACATGATAAAGAAAATCCACATGCTTACTTGTAAACAAGTAAAATATCTAGCATCTGCTAAATATCTCATTAACTTTTAAAATTCCAGCTTATCAGACATTAAATTTTTACCAGGTCAATTGAAAATGAACTTTTAAGTCCAATAGCAGAAAAATAATCCAGGTACCCTCTTGGTCTCCCTAAATCCCCTTATGTTCTGGTAACAATATTTAAGTTTCAGGAAAGTTAATCATTCTAGGCCTCAGCTTCCACTTCTGTAAAATGGAGAGAATAAGAAATAACTACATAATGCACTTAGGAGGATTATATAAATAAATATGTACAGCTGTGCTTAGGATAGTACTTAGTACTTACTAAATTCACTGTAAATATTAGCTGTTGTTATGATTTTCTGTGAACATCTTCAGAAAATTGAAAAAGTATTTCTGTAATCTATAACTTATATTGCATTGTGATATTTGACTGGATCTCAGTAAATCCTGATAATTTGTCATATTTCAGAAACATTTTAGAGTTTTTGATGTACTTTAAAATTCCAATAACAACTCAAAGACAGTCCCTCTGACAACACCAGGAATAACCATGTGAAGAAGATTAAAGGCAAGCTTCAGACTTTGAGAAATATTTGCGAAACACATATCCAACATAAGACTAGTATTTAGAATATATTAAAAAAAAAAAAGAACAATTTCAATTAGAAAATGAGCAAAAGACATGAACATAGTTTTCACTTAGAAAGATATGCAGATGGTAAATGGCACATTGAATGATTTTTAGCATCATTAGCCATCAGGGAAATGCAAATTAAAATCACAAGAAAATATCACTGCACACTTATCAGAATGACTAAAATAAAAAATTGTGACAACAAATTCTGGTAAGGATGCAGAGAAACTGAATCACTTCTATATTGCTGCTGGCAATGTAAAATGGTTCAGTCACTCAGGAAAAGAGGTAGTTTCTTATAAAGCTGAACTTGCAACTACCATGTTACCCAGCAATTGCTCTCTTGGGCATTTATCCCAGAGAAATAAAAATGTATGTTCACATAAAAACCTGTACACAAATGTCTAGTCCAGTTTTATTCGTAATAACCTAAAATATGGAAACAATACAGATGTTCTACAAATACTGAATGGTTAAATAATATGTGGCAAATTCATACTGTGAAATACTTCTCAACAATAAAAAAGAACAAGCCACTGATACACACAAAAACTTGGATAAAACCCCAGGGAACATGCTGAATTAAAAAAAAAAAGAGTCAATCCCAAAAGGTTATATCATACATAATTCTATTTATATAACAGTTTTAAAATGACTCTGTCATGGATTGAATTGTGTACCCTCAAAATTTATATATTGAATCTCAGCCAAATTCTGGTATATATGTGAAATGTAACTTACCTACTAATATTTAGTTATTCCTTTCTTGTTTCTTGTTTGTTTAAAATCCTTACAAATTATTTTTGGAGATCTATGTTCCACCTCATGGTAGAAATTTAATCTGAGTCACTTAAATTCTCACCAGTTTCTTGACCGTAGAGGGTGAGATATTTGAGGACTCTGTGTCATAGGGTCTGTGGGGGAGGAGTACTAGCTAGTCTTTGTTATCTGAACACACTGAATCCTTTGAGATGTGCATTTACCATTTTGCACTCAGTCTTTTACCAAAATAACTTACTGGTAAATCATTCCTTTGTACCTACAGCAAGGCTTCTGACGTTTCAGCTTTCTCTTAGTAAATGTCATTCCACTCTCAAGGGTACAGAAAATATTTGGTTGCTTCCCTTCCTCCTATATCACTCTGGGTCTAAATTAAACTTTACACAGCTTTTTAAGACTGAACTTCTCAGGGCTATTCACAAGTAAAGGAGATATCATTCTACTATATCTGCACTGGGATGAGAGCCAGTCTCAAATTTATCTGAAGAAACACCTCACATAATGATATCTATATGAGTTTTCTATTGCTTTGTTAAAAAAAAAAATCACCTTGAAATTTAGTAGATTAAAACAACTATATTTCACATTGGATTAGAAATCCAAGTTTAGCTGGTTTTCTGTTTCAGGGTCTCTCATAAAGCTGCAAGCAAGATATCCTGTAAGGCTGCAGTTATCTTAAGCCATCTCATACGGCTGTTGGCAGACCTTGGGTCTTCACTTGTCATCGGCCAGACCAATTCTTTTTCTTCTGGGTTCCTCCACAGGACGACTCACATGACAGCTTGCTTCCTTCAAAGTGAGGGCTCCAAGACAGAGAAAGCAAACAGCTGGCAAGATGGAAGGAATAATCTCAGAAATGACATCTTAGTAATTTTGTCATATTTTATTTAATAGAAGGAAGTTATTAGGTCCAGCCCACACTCAAGAGGATAGGTGTGATTTTCAGCATCATGGGCCTTTGGGGGTCCTCTCAGAGGCTTCCTACCACACTAACCTACTGCCCTGCAGCCTGTGCAAAAGGGAAATCTGCACTCTTGTTGTTTTCTCAGGAAAGACACAGATAGCCTCTGCTCGGGAATAATAAGAACTTCAATGTCTTGCTGCCCTTCAGCCTCCTCTCTGTCCTCAAACACATAAACAAATTGGCCCAAGCATAGGATAAGTCAGGGTATGGGGACACAATTCTGTGTTTCCTCCCAAGTTTATGATTTCTTTTATTATTGAGAATTTTGATTTACCATGGAAATGAGGTAGCTTGCCTCTTCGTCTATTATTTTTCCAAATTTGTTTTTACCCCGAATCCTTAAAGGATTGAATTTTTGAAACCCAAGAGCTTATCACTGACTTTCTTGATTTTCATATTCTGCTGTGTTCTTATTTATTTGAGGAAGAGAAGTATACTCTAGATCCTGCTGAAATACCATAGAATAATGTCAAGAATGAGGGATAAAATAAGCATACCAAAATGCCTCAAATTTTCCTCTCATCATATGATGATATAAAATAACATTAGAGATCTCAAGAGGATTGTTAAGATTTAAATAATCTAAAAAATTCCT
This sequence comes from Pteropus vampyrus, assembly GCF_000151845.1. Taxonomy (NCBI): domain Eukaryota; kingdom Metazoa; phylum Chordata; class Mammalia; order Chiroptera; family Pteropodidae; genus Pteropus; species Pteropus vampyrus. Next base: position 20,868,908 of record NW_011888784.1, on the reverse strand, counting down.
TTTACTAGAATAAATTCTAGAAGAAAATTTACTAAGATATGGTAAAGACTTTCCACAGAAAATCCTACATTAATTAACTGTAATGGTAATTTATTAGACCATTCCCCTTCAAAGTAGAAAGAAGTCTTAGATGGTCACTGTCCTTGTTGCTATTAAAAATTGTTTAGAAATTTCTAGCTAATGCAATAGCAATAAAAATATAAATACTGAGAGCAGAAAAAGCAAATGTATCTTTACTTGAAAATGATATGACTGTATGGAAAACTAAAAAGACTATTAGAATACCAAAGAATTTGGTAAGAAGATAATGACAATATTTGGAAATAGTATAGGTGCATGTACTTAAAGACCATTTTATTTTATAGGTATGTATGATTTAAGAGAACCATACAGCCTTGGAGGCCATTCAAAATTGATAGCTTTCATATACTTGTATATAAATTCACTCTTAGTTTATTATATTGTGAAACCCTTTAGTGCATCAATAGAATTCATTGTACAATAAAACAGAAACCAACAAACAAAAATAACTTTTTTTTGTCTTTTATATACTAATAGTGTTCAAACATTTGATGAATTCCTGTGCTTCCCGGACACTCCTAATTCTGTTTTCCTTGCGATTCATATTT
>NW_011888784.1:20850946-20868229 GCF_000151845.1 Pteropus vampyrus | reverse complement strand
GTTAAGATTTAAATAATCTAAAAAATTCCTTTTACTAGAATAAATTCTAGAAGAAAATTTACTAAGATATGGTAAAGACTTTCCACAGAAAATCCTACATTAATTAACTTTAATGGTAATTTATTAGACCATTCCCCTTCAAAGTAGAAAGAAGTCTTAGATGGTCACTGTCCTTGTTGCTATTAAAAATTGTTTAGAAATTTCTAGCTAATGCAATAGCAATAAAAATATAAATACTGAGAGCAGAAAAAGCAAATGTATCTTTACTTGAAAATGATATGACTGTATGTGGAAAACTAAAAAGACTATTAGAATACCAAAGAATTTGGTAAGAAGATAATGACAATATTCGGAAATAGTATAGGTGCATGTACTTAAAGACCATTTTATTTTATAGGTATGTATGATTTAAGAGAACCATACAGCCTTGGAGGCCATTCAAAATTGATAGCTTTCATATACTTGTATATAAATTCACTCTTAGTTTATTATATTGTGAAACCCTTTAGTGCATCAATAGAATTCATTGTACAATAAAACAGAAACCAACAAACAAAAATAACTTTTTTTTGTCTTTTATATACTAATAGTGTTCAAACATTTGATGAATTCCTGTGCTTCCTGGACACTCCTAATTCTGTTTTCCTTGCGATTCATATTTGTTTTCTTCTACTCTTATTCTGTTTCTGGCCTGTCTACATTCACCCACTTCTGAAATATAGGCATTTCTAAGTTTCTTGCCTTGTTTTTCTTTTTCTATATTCACCATTGCTGCCATGAAGATCACTTCTGATTTCATTCAGTGTTATATACTCACAATTTCAAGCTTCCTTTCATCTTAATAGTATTCACATCCTCAACAAGACCTCTCCTGAGAATTCCAACCTTACACATACTACAGCCCTGGGATGTCCTCAATGCTCTGTGTGACATGCAACTCAAACTGTACGTGTATAGTACTGAATATTCATCCTCGTTTCTCTGGGAAAAAAATTAAACAAAATTTCACTGTATTTATTATCATGACTTCATTATTTCAGATAAGATCAGCATCTATCTCCTAATTATACAGGTTTGCATTATTCAAATTATTCTTGAATTTATCTCTTTCTTTATCCTCTTTATTCAGTCTCTTTGATATTGTTAAAATCACTCCCAGTCTGCAATTTCCACTGCCTGCCATCTTCATATTTCAGATCCTCTTTAACTCTCCCATAAAATATTAAAAGTGTTTTTGTTGAGAGGTTTTCCATTACCAGTCATGGCCTCTAATCCATTCTGAACCTCACTGCCAGGTTTATCTTCCTACGCAGATACATAATTCCATCAGATATATTAAAAACAAAACAAACAAACAACAACAAAGTTCAATTGTATCCATCTCTCTCATACATTAGGATCTGAGCACCCTAACCTGGCAATTCATGTTTTAAAAATATATCCCCATTCATCTTATATCTCCCAACTCTTATTCTCATAGTTTAAGTTCTAGTCAAACTGAACTACTTGCTTGTCTCCGTACACAACCTATTTTTCCCCATCTCTGAGAAATGATTTGTAAGTCTCCTCAATCTTCATTTCCCTTCACCCTCACATGCTATAATTTACCCATTCTTTACTACAGCTTAAATACCGTCTGTTTGTCTAGCCAGAAGTAACCTCATCTTTTTCTAAGCTCCACTAGCATTTTAACTGTGGTATTTTTATAGCATTTATCTAATCCAGTTTATATTAAAGTTATTAATATATTCTATTTCTACTCTATATGAAACTCAACTTCTTGGAGCCAGAAACTGACTTAGGACTTTTGAACCTCTTACTTTCAACAAAGTACTTTTCATATAGTAGATATTGAATGTTTATTGTTAAATAAATGGTTTCTGTAAAATTAACTGCTTTTGACTAATTTGGGCTAAATTACTATAAAACAGACTTTGGTAGATATTTCTTAAGCCTTAAGAATTTTGGATTTATTATTATTATTATTTTTTTTTTTCACCTACAGCACCCAGTCTTCCTAGGTGTTCTCTCATCCAAGTACTAACTAGGCCCGACCCTATTTAGCTTCCAAGATCAGATGGGATCAGGCGTGTTCAGGGTGGCATGGACATAGATTAAGAATTTCGAATTTAAAGGAAACACTTTTTCCTACTTATTTAACAACTTTCGGCTGAGTTTTTTATTATCACTCAGTCTGGATTTCATCAGAACTATGATGTACTTTGAAAACTTTGGAAGTGAGATTTGTTTTTGTTTGTTTGTTTCCCTTATGGCCTTTTTCAGACTTGATTCTCAAAGTAGTTCAGCATCTAATGCTTTTAGAGCCAATATAACAAGGAGACAGAACCACTGAAGAAATATCCAACAATTTTTTCAACAGATCACACTCTTCTGCCTTGTTTTAGTCACATTCTTAAATGGGGTTCCTCTCCTTGTAACTCTGGGAGTGGAGAACTAAGAGAGAAGGCTACGTACATTCTATTCTCACACGTGGTGAAAGAGAGCCAGGATATCCAGTGATGAAAGGCCATGCAAAAATTATAAATTCAAGGTTGACAATTGATTCAAGAAAAGAGAACCAGATTCTTGATACAGACTTAGTAAAGAAACTTTTAAAATTATGCCAATTATAATAATTATTAACATTTTTAGCAGAACTCTACTCTCGCCAGGTACATTGACTGAATCTCATTTAATTTTAATAATAGCCCATAATATAAGTAATATTTTCATCACTTTACATTGGTGAAAATTGTAACTCAAAAAGGTCAAGCTATTCTTAACATTAAGTGCAGCAATTAAGTGTGTTTTGGAATCATACAAAATGGAATCTGAATAGTGACTGTGCTAATAACTACTTGAACTATTTACTCCCTTGTTTTCCTGATACTTAAAGAGATATTAATACCTATATTGAACATCTATGTGGTGAACAGAATTTAAGATAGCCCTCGTGGTCTCTACCACCTGCTTTTTCTTCTCTTGTATAATCTCTTTTAGAGTGTGACTTACTGCTAACCAAAAAAAATATGGCAAAAGTGATGAGATGTCACATTACTTCATATAAGTCTCCATCCTCCTAGTAGACTTGCTTTAAAGTCTTGCTTTCCTTATGGGCTTGATAAAGAAAGCAGCCATACTTTAGGAGGACCACATAACAAAGAACAGTGGGTTGACAGTTCTTTGTGGAAGCTGAAGACCTCATTTTTACAACTGAAAGGACCGTAATTCAGCCAACAACCATATAAGCTTGGTAGGAAAATGATCATCTCAAATGGAACCATAGTCCTTGCTGACACCTTGATTGCAGACTTTTGAGTTACTGAAGCAGAGGACCCAGTTAAGTTGTGCTCAGGCTATAAACCCATAGAAATTGTGAGATAATAAATTTATTTTGTTTTAAACTGTAAAGTTTGTGGTAATTATTATGCGAAAATATATAACTGATACAGATTTTAATGCCTGGAAGTGGATGCTTTTGTTAAACATCTAAAAATGAGAGCAGTTTTGGAATTGGCAGTAGGCAGAGGCTGAAACAATTTTGAGGATCATGATAAAACCTAAATTGCCTAAAACAACTGTTAGAAGAAATATGGACTTGGGAGATACTGCCAGTGAGGACTCAAAAGGAAGGGAGGAACATATTTTTTGAACATATTTTGTTATATAGTGACAGGAAACATAGTAAAATGATCTCCTGAAGCCATATGGGAAGCAGAGCTTAAGTACTGAACCTGTTATATAGCTAAGGAGATTTCTAAGCAAGGTGTTGAAAATGCCACCCTGATTGTCTCTTGCTATTTATAATAAAATGTGAAAAGAGAGAGGTTGAGGGAAAACTATTAAACGAAAAGAACTCAGGGTGTGATGGTTAGAAAACTCTCAGTCTCTCAACATGGCAAAAGCTATTAAAATTAAGAAATTGCTTTTGAAAATGTAGCATAGGTAAAAAGGGTATGTCTATAACACCTTTTGCTAAAACCACAAAAATATCAACGAGTCACTATATTCAGTCACACAGAGGTCCTTTCAAGAGATTAAGCATGTTTCAAAGCATAAGGTTTCTAGGAACCATGGGTATTGCCCTTCGGTCATTTCAAAAGGCACTAAAGATGGAGATGGGATTATCAGGGAAAAGATGTGGATGTGGCCTTTGGTGCAACGAAGTGAAAACAGAAGCACATCGCAGATCTCCAGAGTTCTTGAGAAAACTATTTCAGCAGAGACACTGCTGTATTGGACAGAAAATGACAGTGTACAAAAAGGCAGGACCCTGTTGGACTCTAAAAATGCTATTGGTGCAAAGCAGGTTGATAAAACTATTCAGCTGCAAACGTGTACAAACCATATTTTATAGTTATTCTATTACAGACTTTGAGTAAAACAGAAGTAGCTTTCAGAATGTTTATTTAACAAAGGTTTGAAAAAATGAAGTGTAATTTTTTCCATTGACAGAATTCACTGGAAGAACTTGTGGTAGGGACTGTGTCATCTATCTTCTTGTTTGCAGAGATCTTCATATCTTTCTGATATGTTCAAGAGTGTTCTCAGAACTTTCCAAGAGGGATGATTTCGTGGCTATATAGAAAGGCATATAGAAAGTGGAGAAAATGATAATTGAGTGGACTTTTGTGAATGATAGCTATTATAAAGAATTTTTGAAAAGGCTGATTTTGTAAAATGTTTAATAATAGAATTTTTTTTTTCTGCAGAAATCTCCCCAGTGCAAGAGATCTGTTATAATGAGCACAATGACAATGTAATTTACACATGTGATTGGTAAGTCAAAGCCAGGAAGCTTTCTGAGACAAGATGAGACCAACTACCATAGCTATTACTGAAACTGTTTTCTGGGTTAGGGTAAGTTCCTCTTACCATGGTGAGTACTATTTTTGAGGTGGCTGTGCAGTTTATTAGATTTTTATTGGTTTGGATGAATTAATATTTAATAATTTCTATGTACTAGTATCATTAGCTGACATATTAATTAAATCATCCTTATATAAAAATCATCAATATCTTCTTTTTAAATTTATTGATGTGACATTTGTTAATAAAATTATATAGGTTTCAAATGTACAATCCAATAATACATCATCTATATATTCTATTGTCTGTTCAACACCCAAAGTCAAATTCTTCTTATCACATTCAAGATCACGTATTTAAAAATCCTTAAGATTTTACACAATGTGGTGACTGCCTATATTGTTATTTTTTACTGACTGTGTTCCAAGTTCATTTTTCGTTTTGTTTTTGTTTGTTCATTTGTTTGCTGTTTGGTTTCTCCAAATGATAAGTTTCCTTTCTCAGGCAATACAGTTTTCTCTGACTCACATGCTCTGATTTATCCTCCTTCCTGAAACACACACACACTCATGGGATTTCTAAAAAAGCAATTCCTAGTCTTCATTTAGGAAACTTCTTTAATTCTCAACCTAAATTTAGTAGACCTCTTAAAATTTCTCACAACAAATAATGTTTTCCCTTCATTGCACTTATTAAATTTCACCATTATTTATTTGTAAGATTCTTTCTTTTCTGACATCCTTCTTAGACTGTAATTTCCATGAACATAAGGATTTTTGTCTGTTGTGTTTATCATGGTTAATCTGTGTAGAGCACTATAAAAGGAATATACAAAGTACGCAATCAATATTTGAGAATGAATTAAAAATCAAATTGTTAATAGATATTTTGTTCAACTATATATACATATGTATACATATATACTCATATTAATATAATATCTCCATTAGTATTCTTTCTTCCCTTTTTTGTTAGGAGACCTGATATCTTTGGAATTTATTAGAAATTTTAAATTTCCGTTTATGTGATTATATTTTGCCAATTTCCAGTCAGCCATTTCTTCTTTCAGCCATCAGAAACCTCAATATCCCAAAGAGAGCAATAATGTAGCAAAGTAGGCATACACCCCCAAAACAGAAAGCACTGTCTTGAATAATATTAGAACAAATAAAATAATTTTGATTAAAATTCTGAAAGAGATTTTCCTTTGTACATAACTCCAATATGTATGTAAGTATAATTCTTGCTCAGATTTCTCATCCTATTTCAATTAGATTCTCTTTACAATCAGCCTGGCTAAAATTGGGAGCCTAGAGGAAACATTAGCTTGCTGCTGCTCACATGTTATCAGTTTAAATTCTTACCTGTTATCTTCCTGGCATAAATGATCTCTACATAGTTTCCTATTATTTGCATAGCCCAGAGGAGAACATGCCTACATTGCCCTATATGTTGCCTGTACAAAGGTTCATTGTTGAGAGAGAGGAACTTGAATCATTTAAGATTTTATCTATATACCCTGTTTCCTGACAAAATGTCCCCAATACTATTGGCTTCTACTTTTCTGGTGGTGTTTCTGTTTTTTTAAAGCTATCTAAGTATAAAAATATCTACCAACATAATTCGAGAGAAGCCAGGAAGAATGGGTTCTGGGTCTTCACATTGAACTCATTAATTTACTTAAATGAAAAGATCCCCACTCTTTTTCTAAGTTTTAATGTGTTTATCTGCAAAATGAGTATAATACATATTTGCCTAAAGTTGCAGAACTAAGCCAGGTTATGTCATATGGAGACTCTAAGCTCTAGAGTCTCCCATTCCAGCCTGAGGAAAGATAGTATATCAAAATAGATCAACTGCTTAAATCATAGAGCACAAGTCTTGCCTACTTATAGTACATAAAATTAAGTTCAAACTGAAATTACAAAACAGAAATTCTCGTTTAAAGAAATTTAAGTTAAAAGTCACTGTAGGTTTCTCCTCTTTGAAAAATTTTCATCTTTCCCTCAGCCTGTCTATTATGGTCATGTTGTTCTACTTAATATTGATAAAATAATAATAATAATCAATAATAATGATGGAAATAATTTTTTAAATTTTAAAAATTTACATATTTAATTTTCAGACTTTTGATCCACTTTTTATCTCTCAAAGTATGCATTCTCATGCATAAATAATACATTTTAAAAAGTTACTTTTCAATCATTTTACATTCTACTTTTAGCAGGGTCTCAAAAGTCTGTGAAATACAGTCCATAAAGCAAGAGAAAAGTTTCCAGCGTCTTTGCACCTCTGGGTGAATAGATTTGACTCACGCAGGCAGCAATTCTAAGAGTTATTGTGTGATAGCTGGTAGCTGCTTAAAATGCTCCGAGTTGATGACTTTATCCATTCTCCAACAGAGAATAGATGCAGACGTTGGCAAAAAAGAAGCCAGATTGTAAAGGATCTCTAAGAGGTCATAACTGCCCAGGTCTTTGGTTCTGGCAGCATACTGGGGAGCCAGAAGAGTGCTAGAAGTCAGGTTCCCAAGGTTCTTGTTCTGTCTGTATCAGAAGCTAAGCAGCTTTGGGGCTTATACAAAATAGGCATTTCTAATAGATGACATCTAAAGCCCATGCCAGCAAAGCTGTTCAATGATTGAGACATTAAACATCTGCCTTTGTTACTTAGACTTGGCTTTCCATATATTGTTGATCTCCAGAATCTTATGATGTTTTTGCTAAATTATTAGTTGCCGGTATCCATCATTAAAAATGGGTCTGTGGCAGGGCCTTGGAATCTGTATTTTTAAAAAACCAACTTTTTTCAGAAGCCAGCACAGATAAAATGTACTTGGCAGAGACCTGAAACACCTGCCTATCTGGTGCCTCAGAGACTCTTATTATTATTTTTAAATTTTTTTAATTCTAAAATTAATACATAAAATGATAGAAAACTTAGAAGATAAAATAAGGAAAAATCCCAAATTATTCACAACATCAGAGTTTAATATAACTACTATTAACATTATTATTGATTTTTAAATTTCTGCTAAATACATGCCCTATTACATAAAGGATATATTATCCATATAGTATTATAAAAATAAGATTGTATAATATTGCATGTCATTATTTTAAAATATAATGAACATTTTCTTATGCAATTAAATTTTTAAAGTGTAATGACTATATCTCTCTCATTATATTGGATTTATGTAATGACTATTGTTTATCATCTAAATTTAAAGTTTTTATAATTATAGAAAAGACTGTGATACTTTTGTTTGTTAATGTTGGTCCAGATCTTTGTTTTTTAAATTTCCTCGAGTAGAAAGAATTATACTTAACTGGAGAAGCTATATGGACCACTGTCAAAGCCTGCATTAAGTTTGGCATTGTACTGAGCGTTTGAAAGGTAGAAAAGAAATGGGCAAGGTTGTGTAGGAAACTATTTAAGTGCAACCAATAGAATTTTAGATTTCTCCTTTATAAAAACAATTACAGAGATATGGATCCTCAGCAAATCTATCTTTCATAGGAAAAAAAAAATCGTGGCTGAGTGACTACATATAACCTCACTCTCCCTATTCTTTTTTTCTTTACTGGCCTTTTTGTGATACCTTACAGGCATTTTCAGAAATTTTTTGGAAGTCATATTAAGGATGGCTAATGTTTGGCAAACACTAGTTTGAAGTGTATTTGATTATGGTTTTCTGAGACATTATTTCAATAACTCCAGTAGTATGTTTGATAAATCCAGTGCATAACTGAAAATAATTGATATGTATCTTTCATGTAGAAATAAAAATAATTTTTAAAAATCTTATAGAAGACCCCGAGCTGGTACTTCTGAGAAAAGCTGCCAAGACTAGCTGTTTACCTTGAATGAGAACAATGTGAAATGTCTTTTTATGGCTTTCTTTTTCTTATTTCTTTTTAATATTGTTTATATGTGCTTCAGTTTCTCAGTGCTTCTCTTAGATGAGATTTACAGTTGAATTGATGACTCTCTACAATAAGAAAAAAAGTAGTCCATTCTACCTCTAGCACTCATATCTTAGAGTCAACTAAAAATTGAGAAAGTTACTCTGGAAGAATTTATTTTAGTGGTTAATTCTCAACAAGAGTTTCTAGGCAGTGAAGTCAGTTTAACTGGAAAATAGAGCCAGGCAGTGAAGTCAGTTTAACTGGAAAAAAGAGAGTATAAGTAAAATGGTGATAAACTTTAACTAGTACGGGTCTGTTGACATGTTTAACATAGGCGTACAGACTGAACATGTTCTCACTTCATTTTCTGGAAAGGGCTTCACACTCCAACTGGCCTTGAGCTTTTGTCTGTACCCTGTGTTTGGCTGGTATAAGCAGAGGAGGATAGGCATCCATTTGCAGGCTTTTTGAATTATAAATGTGAGCTTGGCTCAAGTGATGGAATGCTGAAAACACCAGTTTTTGGATGATGAGAGAAGATTTTGAAACCAGAGGGCACATCAATCTTCAACTAAGACTTGTCAGGTAACATAGGTTACAATTAGATTGTTCTCATCAAGGCAGTGTGTTGCTCCATTTTCTCATTGTTCCTTCCTCTGAAATCCACTTAACACAAGAATGGCCTCAACGTGTGTTTAAAAAGAGTACTTTGAGATCATAACTCATTTCTTGGCCCTACTAATTGTACTTACATTATGTGGATACATAAATACAATTTGCAATTGAGTTTCTTAATTTTACACTTAAAAATTCACAAAGAATTTCCTTGTTTCACAGTTTAAAAGGTCTAGAGAATCCATGTGGCTTGCCCAAGGCCAAACAGCTAATTTGCAACAGAGCTGCCACTAGAATTCATCTCCTAATCCCAAATTCACTTCATTTCATCAAACAGTACTGCCATCTGCTTAGAGTATTTGATGAAAACAGAATGTCAGCTGCTGCAGCAATTCACAGAATCTGGAACAACCATAATGCTTTTCAATGACTGTTGACCTGTGTGAATTCAAACCAGTGACCCTGTGCTATTAAGATACAGAACACTTATATCACGATACCAAATACTTATTAAAAATAAATGGCTTTTCTCTTAGCAGCAGCTTACTTCCCATAAACATATCACTAAGACATTTTCTATTTCATACATGGCAGAGTACTTTTTATTACTTATTATTTCTTTTAAAATATTTTTAATCTGAAATATCTCACGCTTGCCTTACTCATGTTAGTATCTGTCATCGCCAAGCTAGGACCCAGGCCTGCTCCTCATGCACTGTCTCATTTATGTAATTTTGGTTCCTACAGTTGTGCGTGCTCACACTGAAGACTAAGGCAGGCATTTTTTTGTTTGTCTTATTTTGTCAATTCTTTTAAAGTATTGTTCTTATCTTCCTGAATCCACATCTATTTTCTTCATCAATTGTTCTTATTTTGCAGAAAACCATTATTTCCTTTTTTTCAAAGTAATGAAAAAGATGAGCAGTTATGTGGTGTAAGTTTAGCAAGAGTTTACAATTTCTCATCATTACAATTAATACAATTTCTCAATCTAGTTCAAACTTCTTAATGTGTCTACATACTTTTAGATATATTCCCAAGACTACTTCATGTTCTATAGCTTTAAAGGCTTTAAATTCTGTTTTTATTAATGCAGCTTATATTTAAATATGTTTTATTTTTGCTAGTGCTATGTATTTACATATTACATGATATTAAGTTAGTCTCTTATCACAAGACCCAAAGTCTCTCTCTAGGTAAATTGAAGACTTAGAAAAATACATTAAGTGTATCAGGGCTCACAAAGTTACCATTTAACTTAGCAAACTAACAATACATTCTTTTTTTTTTTTCTTTTTGTTTTATATAAGAAAATGCCTAGATATATCCCTTAGCACTGTAACTACAGAACCAGCTCCACATGATCCTATACTGTTTAACAATGCACTGAGTTGCTTTTCAGGGATAACAAACCAAAACTGTAAGTCATGAAGCAGAAGCATGACTAGAGAGAACTGTGTGCTCCAGCTGCCTCTGAAACCCCATGGAACCAAAGGACAGGGGTATAACTAGAACTTGAAGACTGGAAAACTTTCAGAAGCAAGAGTTCATTTTCCAGGAAGAACTGGTGTTGACGCCCCTTTCCATAAATGGCCAAACTCCAAAGTCCTTTAATTAAACTTGTCTCACCAGTGCTTCTGCATACCTCTTCCACTTATATTCTTAAAAGCCTGCCCCAAACCCAGATCTAGGAGTTTGGGCTTTTGAGCAGTAGCTTCCCAGTTCTCCTGGGTGGTGCCACTCATAATAAAATAACCAACCTTTCTCCCCTGCAGTCCTCAGTGTTTAGTGTATGGCTCTGCTAGTGCTGAGTGGACAAATTTTTCTGTTTGGTAACAGTAACAGAGCTCTCATGGAATAACTTAAACATTGAAAAAAATTAAGATTATTATTTTGCTCTCTAAGATAACAGTTTTCATGACAAGCAATAATCATGAAAATTTGAAAAATTATATTCAGATAATGTATATCAGTATAACCAATCATACTGAACTACTTTTGAGTCATATTAAAGCCCTTTCAGTTTCCTAATTTGCCACAATCTCCCTCCTCTTCAAGCCCTATTAGTGGCTTGAATCTTTCCCACAGATCACCTCATTCCACTCCATCCATTGTCCAGAGGACTGTTACTCATACTTTATGCCTCAGCATCAACTCAGCCCTTCTAGGAAAGTGTAGTAATCCCTAGTCACATACCTGGAATGATTTTACAAAAGTGGTGTCAGGCCACTATTACGAAACATCTTTTAAAATTAGAGAAAACTAAATAAACGGAGGGCACTATAATGTTTAAGAGTTGGAAGATTTAGTAACAACAAAAAATTTTGCTTTTCCATATCTCCAAGCAAAGTCTTCAGCTTTTTTAATCAGAGAAATTAAAAGGCTAACTCTTAGATTTATATAAAAATATAGAAATAATAGTCAAGACAATTTTGAAGAAGAAAATTTGTTATAGCAGTTAAACTGTGCAATGCAATGTTTTATTATAAACATATGATAATAAAGGTGCTGTGATAATTCCACCAGTATAGAAACAGACCAATGAAATAGAGTAGTGTCCAGAAATAATCTCATACATATGTGGGCACTTAATTTATTTCTATAGTGGCACTGCAGAGCAGTCAGAAAAAACAATCTAATCAATATGGACGAAATATTAATATTGGTCCCTTCTCATATCATAAACGAAAATTAATTCAATGTGGTTTTTAGATCAAAAATTGTTTTAATATAAAAAGCTTTAATGGCCTTGGGATAGGCAAACATTTCCTAAACAGTATGTAAAATACATTAACTAAATGAAATCACTGACAAAATGAACTACATTAAAATTAGAAACTTCTATTTATCAGAAGACACAACTTGGGGAATGAAAAGGCAATCCACGAAGTTAGAAAAGATATTAGTAATATTGACTATAACTGACAAGGAACTTGTATTAAGAATACAGTAGTCCTTCCTTATCGATGGAGGATATATTCCTAGACCCCCGGAGGATGTGAATGGCTTGGTGTTACTTGTTTCAGGGGATCCCTTGCTGAAGGTTTTGTATATGCTCAATGCTTTCTGGCACAACACATTGCTGTTCAGCGGAACACATTTTCTGTTTATGTCTTCCGCCCACAAATTTCATGCCTTTTTCATCTTAACTAAGCACTTATCATATACTGTGGCCATAACCCTCATAGTTTGAGATTCAACAGTAAAACTAGCACAAAATTCTTTTTCCTTTTTTTATAATTTTATAGATAGAGGAATTTTCTTTCTGTAGATATTAGCAGCATTAGCATGTAATGTTTTTCTTTCCTTATTAAGTCAAGAATTTTACCTTTTCACTTAAAGGAAGCACTTTATGACTTCTCTTTGGCATATTCGACTTGCCAGCATCACTACTCTTGCTCTTTGGGGCCCTTATTAAGTAAAATAAGGATTAGTTAAATAATAGACAAGAGACAAAAATTAGCATTTCACAGAAAAACTATCCGAATTACCAATAAATGTATGAAAAGTCACTCTACTTTATTAAAATCAAGGAAGCACAAATTAAAGTCACAATACTAAACCTGTACATACCCATCTAAATAGGTAAAATTAGAAATATTGACAACACTAAATTGTTGCAAGGATATGTAGCAAGTAGAACTTTCATATGTAGCTGATGGAAGTGTAAAAAATATATCAACTTAGGAAAATTAACTGCGGTTACTTAGTAAATTTAAAAACATGGCTCAGCATTTCTACTACTACAGAAATGCGAATGTAAAAATTATTGGTATAAAATTTTTCACAATTTTTCATTATTATCTTTTAATATCTTAAGAATCTTTAGTGAAGTACATTCTTTGATTCCTGATAACCTTTCCCTTTCTTTTTTCTCTTCTCTCTTCTCTCTCTCTCTTTCTCTCTCTCTCCCCTCACCCCTCTACACACACATACACACACACATACATACACACACATTAGAGCAGCTGCTCTACTGTAATCTTTTCAAAAATCTCCTTTCTCTTTCCTCTCTGGTTTAGTTCTTCATTACATAGATCCACATAGCTTCTGCCTTCTTCATAGTTCTTTTCCCTGGTTCCTGGGCGACTCAGAATCATGAAACTCTTGGAGCCTTCACCTGCAAGTAACAAGCCTAATTCTTAGAAATCAGAGAATTACAAACATTCAAAATTGAAATATTTTTATCCTTTTCTTATTTAGACTAAAATTACAAATGTTCCTAGTAAAATTTATGTAAAGAAAGACTAACAGCTGAAGGCAGCACCAGCCATCACAATATGTTGTGATTTAGATTTTCAAACACATTGGGGAGGAGAATCTACAGGGAGAAGGAGAAAAAAAATAGATCATCAAAGTTTCAATGGAGAGAGTGTAATTTTTTTTTTTTTTTTTTTTTGGTGGGAGGTGGGAAGAGTGAAAGACTCCAGTATGAAGAAAAAGAAAGGATCTGGTATTTGATGAATGGAGAAGAGAACTTAAGGAAAAGGCAAGCAGTTTATTTTCCTTTTATTTTTTTCCTGTTCTGAATTGACTATTCCTTATCTATAGACTTATAAAGAGAAAAAAATTGCAAGTATTCTTTAAATTTTAGCTGTCTTTGTTTTTAGCCTGATTACTCACAAAGGATAAGAAATGAAGTAACTGGCATATCAAGTATAACTATTAAGAAAACAAAATAAAGTGTTTGAGCATATATTATCATAGACAAGTCTACATTTATAAAAGTGATCATTTAAAATTTTCTATAATAATATTGGTTTTGTTAATACATAATTAAGAAAAGTGTTTTGATTTTCTTTCTCTTTCATTACATTTGTTATTTCCTCATGACTTAGAAATATTCAGGAATCCTAAATCAGGAAGCTTCTTGTCCTAGTGCAGTAATTGCTCTTCACCAATACTTAATATTAATAATTTTCAACATCCATTCATGGTACTTTTAATATGTTTCCATTCATTCACAACTCATGTAACCAGGTCCAGTATATAAATCTGAAACTCATTGGAATGAAGCCATAGTAGAAATTCAGTATTTCTGCTATGCAATAATTTTCCCCAGAAACAGAAATAGACAGACAAGGGTTATGTTACAAGTGAAGGAGGTGTGCATTGGTAGGGAAAGAAGAGAATTAAAACATGAACTTAAAGTAATGATCACAGTGTGCTAACATGACACCTAATATCCTACAGGGAAAAAATATTAAATGCCTTCATAATATTACAGTGCACATGATTAACAGCTTTGAATGTAAGTGTTCTTTATCAGGTCAAGTAATTTAAATCTAGAGGAATTTCAGACGATCTCAATGGCAAGCTGTGGCAAAGTCCCAAGAGTGCTTTATATCACAGTGCAGAGAAAACTTTAATAATCTCAAGGGTAGAATTAAAGAATTTTAATTTTTAAAAATTTAAAAACAAAGGAATATGTGAAAAAAACATTCTAAATAATCTCTTCTAAAACTTTTAATTCTATTAGCATGACATATCATATCTGTTAGCATAATCAACATTGGATCCATTTTTATAATAGAATATATGACCTCATTTATTTACTCATTATAAAAGCATTTGTTGTATAGCTAACATGGGCAAGTTTTCTGAAAGGGTGAATATAAAAATTCATGAAATACATTTTATGCTATTAGAAGCTGATAGTCTATTACATTGGTTTATAATTTTATAATCATTAGGGCTGGTCACTATTATTATAGATGGATGTAGGATATAACTTCTAAGTTCTCTTGCAGTTAGGCATGGACATGTGCCTTGCTCTCATTAATAAAATGTAAGCTGAAGTGTCTTGTGTTACTTCTAGGTGATGACTATTCTCTTATTCTATACATGGTAACAGATGATGTTTCGAATGTGGATGCTTCATCAGCCTGGATCCCTGATTAAAAACAATGTAAAGCAGAGCTCTCTGCTATCCAAGATGGCTATGAAATCTGAACAAGAAATAAATTAAAATTTACTGCTTTAAGCTTTGGGTTTTATTGTTATTGTTGTTATAGCATAATTGAATAAACCATATCTTTTGTATCCCTAGTTATTTGCATCTCAAGGATCCTCTTCTCTCTTCTAGGTGGTTCTATCTATGAATTTATGTGTATTATGGATTCCTAACTACCAGAAGCACATAAAACTATTTCAAACCCATACAAGGTGGAGAAGGAGAAAGAATAGGCTCTTCCTATTGGAGAAGGATTGGGGCTACTTGGGTAGTTGCTCACCTAAGGACAGCTTGCAACTAGAGTGGGGACTGAATGTGGAAACAAGGCATGAAACAAATAGATGTAAAAGAGAGTCAAGTCAGCAAAGAAAATAGGGGATGAAAGAAGAATTGAAAAAATATTAAAACTATGGGAGAGAATCAAGACTCCAAATGATTAAGGAGTGAGAGGAAATTAATCCAGAGGAGATGAGGAAGAATCTGCTGAAAATTTTACACAATAGTGTTATTAATAGCAAATATCAGATAATATTTATTGAGCATTTCCTATGTGCTAGATATTTTGCTAAGTATTTTCCTACTTAACCTCATTTAACAATATTACAAAGCAGGCACTATTATTTCTTCCACTTTAAAAATGGGTAAACTGTAGATCAAAAAATTTCAATAAATTACCTAAAACTAGAGAGTTATTAAGAGAAGCTGGGATTCATATCATTTCATTGTATGTCCAGAATCAGTACACTTAACTGCCAGTGTTGTATTTCCTACATTAAAATGGCAAGGGAAAAAAAATCAATGAACTTCTTTTTACTTGGAATTGTAGAGAGATTTCAGGAAGAGTTTCATTCCCTTTTCATATTTTCTTCCTAATTTAGTTCCTACCAACTACTTATACCAATTCTAACCCTACTGGTACTTGTGCAAGATAAAGCACTAAAAGATATAGAACTGTTTGTGAGTTGTTACTCACACTCACCCAGCCCGAACCCCAGAAACCTGATTCTAGTAGAGTCATCATATTCCAGAGGCTTTTATAACTCAAAGAGTATTTTAAAAAAAGAAAAGAAAAGAAAAAAACAGAAGTGCTTAAAAAGCCAAACTTACTCTTTGAAGGCAAAGTATGCACATTTTACCTCTTATTCTTAAAAAAAAAAAAATGTATTTTTTAAATTTAGCATCTCTGTTATTGATGTCTAATTTTGTACTCATTAGGCTTAATTTTCCTCAACTAGTTTAGCAGAAGTAATAGTTTGAATGTTTGCCTCATGGTTTCTGAAAGTCTATTTTGCTTTAGACAATTATTACAGAGGCTTAAAGTTTGTAAATTTACTTGTTTTTAATATGGTTACTTAAAACATTTATTTCTCTGGAAGATATTACTTCTCAAATATTCCCTCATCCCCCAGCAGCACGAACATTGGATATCCAGTCATTAAATGCCTCAAATATGTGGAATATCTATGCTTTGTAAAATGTTTACTGCAGTTACCTAGAATTCTGCTTTTGGTTTGTTTGTTTGTTTACTCTATGATTCAGCATTATGAAGACTTCCTTAGTTTTAAAAACTTCTGGTTGACATAGAAAGTTATTGATTCCATGTGACTCCCAAACTTCACTGATAATCTGTGTTCTAATCCATAACTTTACAATTCGAAGTTTTGCTTTGTAATTATGTCAGTCCAAATATGTGTTTGGGGAAACTTTAGCATGATCTTGAGTAGGGGCAGCAAATAGGGTTCATTAAATGAGCCCATATTAGACATTTGGAAATGACTATACCAGGCTCAAGAAAAAAAACAGTAGAAAAATGTATTACATCTGTCATGGTTGTAGCAGGGGAAAACCAACTTGAATGTATTACCATTTCTCAAAGAGATGTGGAATATGATGCTAACTTATAAAGGAAGTCCATTTGTCTATTTTTTGTTTACAACTCACTTATATATTAACAGAACTTTAAAGTTATACATTATATGTGCTAATCTTATAGTC
>NW_011888784.1:20844715-20850896 GCF_000151845.1 Pteropus vampyrus | reverse complement strand
CTAATTTAGTTCCTACCAACTACTTATACCAATTCTAACCCTACTGGTACTTGTGCAAGATAAAGCACTAAAAGATATAGAACTGTTTGTGAGTTGTTACTCACACTCACCCAGCCCGAACCCCAGAAACCTGATTCTAGTAGAGTCATCATATTCCAGAGGCTTTTATAACTCAAAGAGTATTTTAAAAAAAGAAAAGAAAAGAAAAAAACAGAAGTGCTTAAAAAGCCAAACTTACTCTTTGAAGGCAAAGTATGCACATTTTACCTCTTATTCTTAAAAAAAAAAAAATGTATTTTTTAAATTTAGCATCTCTGTTATTGATGTCTAATTTTGTACTCATTAGGCTTAATTTTCCTCAACTAGTTTAGCAGAAGTAATAGTTTGAATGTTTGCCTCATGGTTTCTGAAAGTCTATTTTGCTTTAGACAATTATTACAGAGGCTTAAAGTTTGTAAATTTACTTGTTTTTAATATGGTTACTTAAAACATTTATTTCTCTGGAAGATATTACTTCTCAAATATTCCCTCATCCCCCAGCAGCACGAACATTGGATATCCAGTCATTAAATGCCTCAAATATGTGGAATATCTATGCTTTGTAAAATGTTTACTGCAGTTACCTAGAATTCTGCTTTTGGTTTGTTTGTTTGTTTACTCTATGATTCAGCATTATGAAGACTTCCTTAGTTTTAAAAACTTCTGGTTGACATAGAAAGTTATTGATTCCATGTGACTCCCAAACTTCACTGATAATCTGTGTTCTAACCCATAACTTTACAATTCGAAGTTTTGCTTTGTAATTATGTCAGTCCAAATATGTGTTTGGGGAAACTTTAGCATGATCTTGAGTAGGGGCAGCAAATAGGGTTCATTAAATGAGCCCATATTAGACATTTGGAAATGACTATACCAGGCTCAAGAAAAAAAACAGTAGAAAAATGTATTACATCTGTCATGGTTGTAGCAGGGGAAAACCAACTTGAATGTATTACCATTTCTCAAAGAGATGTGGAATATGATGCTAACTTATAAAGGAAGTCCATTTGTCTATTTTTTGTTTACAACTCACTTATATATTAACAGAACTTTAAAGTTATACATTATATGTGCTAATCTTATAGTCTGGAATTTGATTTAACAAGCAAAGCAAAGAATAAAAAAGCCACTTTACACTTTTAGGAACCATGAAAGTCAAGGAAATATTGTGTCAAGTGTCCACATCAGTCTCCGGCCATTAACCGCTGTTAATAGAGGGTGTCAAAGACAATTACCGTCTTAGTGAAGGACGCTGATTCCCGACCTATCTGTCAGTCAAAGAAGAGTGCACTGCACAAAATTCTCTGGTTCTTCTAAGTCCAGAAAAGGAAAGAAAGAAATGTTCACATGATGAGCACAAGAAAAATCCTCACCACCAGCAAGAGTGAGAGGGAAGCCATCTGCCTTCCCCTACTATTGATCTGTCCCCTTCTGGTCTGAACCTTATCATCTCTCTTGTGATAAGCAATTTTTTCATTTCCCTATTTTAACTCTCCTTCAACATTTTCATTATCACTGATGCTAGGTTTCCCATGCAAAGGTATAGTCCATTGTAGGTTCTTAGATAGGAATTATTAGTACAATTAATATTAAATAAATTTGAGAAAGATATTATAATTTGCTATGCATATTTTTATTGTTTTTTTCTTTTGGAATTAAAAACTGAATTTTGATTAATTCTATTTTATAAATGCTGTTTTCAATGAACTCATCAATGAGGAGTACTTGGAAGCTCTCAAATGATAAATCTAAAATGATCTTAGAAACAAACATCTGTTCAGTATCTGTTCAGATATAAATATTCAGGAATATTTATATCTGATATTCAGGAATATTTATATCTGATCTATAATTGAGAAAAATCTTTCAACAAAGCAGAAAGATTAGACATTTCTCTGGGAAATTATTTGCTTTGAAAGTACTTTATTTTTAGTGCTTGTTTCATGTACCTTTCATTATCAGTATGATCAAATTTGGGTTTGAAAATTAGGTATATGACCTAGGGTTGTCCTGTCTCTTAACATTTCTGAGTTTCAGTTTTTGTATTAGTCACTATGCATCTTATAAGGTTGTTGTGAGACTCATAAGAATGCATGAATATAAAAGAATGAAATAAATACAGCTTGGTGGTTGACTTCATAGACCCAATATTCAGAAAGGCCCAGCTTTGACCTCAGATTTCCTGACCGAAGTCTTAAAACTTTAGTTTCTTCACTTGCAAAGTAAGGATCAAAATAGTTCCTACCACACTGGATAGGGTAGGATGTTTTGAAATAATGCATGTAAAATACTTAGCATAGCATCATGTACATAGTGTTTCAATCAATGCTGGCTATTGGCGCTTCTGTTGTAGAAATCATGATATCACAGGTT
Source organism: Pteropus vampyrus (assembly GCF_000151845.1). Classification (NCBI taxonomy): domain Eukaryota; kingdom Metazoa; phylum Chordata; class Mammalia; order Chiroptera; family Pteropodidae; genus Pteropus; species Pteropus vampyrus. Next base: position 20,848,484 of record NW_011888784.1, on the reverse strand, counting down.
TATACTATTTTTCATTCATCTTTTCATTTTTTCATCATTCATCAGCCTTGGGAATGGTCAGCCTTGTCTCAAGATGTCCTTTTAACTATTATTTCTGCCCGCTGATCTCTCAGAAATCCACTTATTAGTTGTTGGCTTTCTTTTCAGAATTTACATTGACCTCACCTCCTCACCACTGTGTCTAACACATTACACTTAAGCATTTGGAGCTAGAGTTGTGTATTGTTTCACTGGCCTTCATATCATCCTGTGTTCAAATAGTAACTACATTAAGAATTAGCCTCTGAAAATATATTTACTCTTTCTAAGCCTTGATATTTTCTTATGTAAAAGAAAAATAATGTTAATATCTACCTCGTAGTTTTTGTATTGTTGGAAGGAGATAAACTCTTACGACAGTACTTGGTACATAATATGTGTTTGGTAAAAAGTTAGCTAATTTTATTCTTATTTCTAAACAGCTCCTTTTTTAGAAAGTTTCTCCTTGTATGTTTTCAAAGGTTGCCTACCTCACATCCACTCTTTGGTTTTCTAGTTAGCATATGGAGCACAAGTGAGTTTTTTGTGTCCTGTTAAGATGGACAGTTCTTTAGAAGGTGTTTCCTAATAAAAAAAATTCAAATATCACCATATATTTTGCTTTAACTATGAAAAATAGTATGTATATTAATTAAAATAGACTCCCCTCTGCAATGATCTATGGTATTTTTTTTAAAATAAACATTTGTCTTTCAGTCAAGAATGGATATTCCCTATCAACAATAACCTACAGAAAAATATTGATGGAAAATGGATAATGGGAAAATTCTGCTGAAAGCAGGATAATGGGAAAATTCTGCTGAAAGCAGGAATATTGTTCATGTATATGTTACACCTCTTTATTTTAACACTTTTTCTAAGCAGTTATATTTAGCACTTTATAGCAGAATCAGAAAAAAGATTTAACTAAATGCAAGCAACTTATACCACCAATTGCGTATATTCCTCAGACCACAGAGGGCCTCAGTTGGAAATAATTTATATATTTTTGAGTCATTTTTCAATTTCCACAGATTTCTGAACTGCAATTGCAACTTATCTGCTGAAAATGACAATTAAAAACCTAAAATGAAGAGAAAATATGGGGACATACGATTATTCATGAAAATTTGTTTTTGTGTGCTTAATTATTGTTTCAGAGCTCCCTTTTAGAACAGCAGGAATGTTCTTACAGTAGTCCAGAAACCCACCATGTGTTTTCTTTGAATTTTCCTTTCAAAGGCCAGGACCAGGGTGAAGTAAGTGAAGCACGTAAGGTATAAAATATGAGAGATGACTTTTACCCTGTTTCATGTAGTTATAACTGACACTGTATTTATGGTCATTTGTGAAATCCAACTGGTAAACCTGTTGTACCATTCCTCTGGGAGCAATTAATTTCTATATAAATCCTTAAGTCCTTCAAACTTTGGTTACATTTGTTACCAGAGGTAAGAACCGGCAGGATTGTCCTGAAAATACTGCCTCCTTGTCCCCCAATTTTGTATGCCTATGCATATTTTTACTCAATTAACTTTTTCACATAACTTTAATGAGTTAAGCACCATTATCATTCCCTTTTCAAAATGAGGTAAACAGAGTAACTTTTCAAGGTCATATAGTTCATAAAGGTCAGAATTGAGGATATAAACCCAAGCAGCCTAGTTCAGTCACCTGTGCTATATTGCCTCTTTAAAATACAGCGTTAAGACAATCTGTTGGGGTTTTACACTAGGTATTAATGTTGATCTCAGTATTTTTAGCTGCATGCTTATTTTATAAATTAAGTTTTGTGAATGTTGCTGTTACTTGTTTCCTGCTTCTCTATTTTTTCCTCCTCCATTTGAGTGGTTATTCTACCCTCGCTTGAATTGCATGTAAAGACTTAAACAAAACAAAACTGTGTTGAAGTGAATTTCATTTCAGGAATTTAAACTTTCTCCTGGAGTTTTTTTTCTAAGGCATTTATTGCTGGAAACTCAAAAGGGGTCAAAAGCAAAGACTTCCCAGAAATCACTCATACATAAAAAGCCAGACAGGGTAGTTTAAAGACCATTTTTGCAAAGATTTGCATTTTGAAATCTTTAAGTCTGGACTAGTGAAGTATGTCAATCCGCGAATTTCCTTGGAAATCTTTATTTGATTCCATTTATTGGAGAATGAAAAGGAAAAAAAAATGTTCTTAGGGTTAATTTAGAATCTTTCCAAATTTTCTTAAAAGCAAGGGAAAATTACTAGTGGGATACTATATTAATCCATGGAATGTGCACCCATATGTTTGTTCATTTATTCAACCAATGCTTATTTATATAAACAAATAAGAGTTTGAATTTTGGCTCATCACATGAATTCTGGCTAATGCTGTGTGATTTTGGACAAATTGTTTTGTGATTTAAGTTTCTATAAAATAGGAATGTAAATAGTACCTCTTCAAAAGAATACTTGGGTAATTTAATGAGAAAATGCATAAAAAGCACATGGCAGATGGTTTGATATGTAGTAAATTGCTAAAATTTATCTCCTCATCTCTTATTTTTTTTCTTCTAATCTACTCTGAATTTTACTGCCATATGAATAATATTATGCCACACTATCTCCATAATTGTAGTAATTATCTACTGCTGCATAACGAAGAGTGCCAAAACTTGACACTTGAAACACAACAAAAATTTATTATTCATACAATTTCTGAAGATTAGGAGTCTATGGAGAGTTTTATTGCATGATTATGTTCAGGGTCTCTCATGTGGTTGCAGACAAGCTGTTGAGTGGGCTGCAATATCTGAAGATTTGACTGCAGTTGGGAGATCTCCCTCCAAGCTTACTCAGGTAGTTATTGACAGAAAGCTTTAGTTCTTCATCATATGTCCCTCTCTATGGGACTGCCCATGACATGGATACCCCAAGAATAAGAGATGAGAAAGGAAGACAGTAAAAGAGAGAGAACAAGGTGGATGTCACAGTACGTTTTATGACCTAATCTTGGAATGGCATGCATTTATCTGTCATATTCTGTTGTTCATACAGACAAACTAGTACAACATGAAAGGGTACTATAAATGTGTGCAGATACCAGTAAGCTGGAATCACTGTGGGATATCCTAGAGGCTGGTTATCACAACTGGTTACCCTATTAACAAAAGTTACAAAGGCTCCCTTCTTTTCCTGAGCTACTTTGGAATTTTTTATACTTGTCTTCCATTACTTTGACAAAGGTCCTTGACATAACTTCCCCTGTCCTCCCACATGTCTACCTGGTCTTGTTTCTTATGACTCTCATCTATAGGTTGCACGTTGGTTCTTAAGCAAAACATTCACACCACACAGCTTCATAATGTGGCTTATTACATTTTTTTTTTTTTCTAAATTTCAGTATCTCCTCTTTCCTGGAACTGAAACTCTTCCTTCTATTCAAAGTCTATTCTAAACCCCATCCTCTCAATGAAAATTTTCTTAGTCTTACAATGGATGTTTTCTCTTTTTCTGAATACTGATTGCCTTCTCTATAAATTTCTTGTATGGAAAGTGGCTTATGTTGTCTAATATTTTGATATTTACATTCTTCTCTAAGCCTCATAAATGAGACCCACTCATCCTCAGTCCCTTTCAGTGCCCAGAACAGTGTACAGCAGATATAATGTGCGCACTGAATATTGGGTCTAGTTAAAATGAGTCACCAATTAATGCACACTGGTGTGAAAAGAATAGTAAAAGAAGAGCAGTGGCATGACTTTCGGTGTGACTGGGTTTT
>NW_011888784.1:20833035-20844665 GCF_000151845.1 Pteropus vampyrus | reverse complement strand
GGAACTGAAACTCTTCCTTCTATTCAAAGTCTATTCTAAACCCCATCCTCTCAATGAAAATTTTCTTAGTCTTACAATGGATGTTTTCTCTTTTTATGAATACTGATTGCCTTCTCTATAAATTTCTTGTATGGAAAGTGGCTTATGTTGTCTAATATTTTGATATTTACATTCTTCTCTAATCCTCATAAATGAGACCCACTCATCCTCAATCCCTTTCAGTGCCCGGAACAGTGTACAGTAGATATAATGTGCACACTGAATATTTGGTCTAGTTAAAATGAGTCACCAATTAATGCACACTGGTGTGAAAAGAATAGTAAAAGAAGAGCAGTGGCATGACTTTCGGTGTGACTGGGTTTTTCTAAGTGTTATCAATTCCCTTAACTTTTGCCAACAGATGGACAGATAGTAGGCTCATTAGGTTAATTTTAAAGATGTGGATTTGGTTATAATCTTGAATGGATATCAGCACATTTTATTATGAATAACTGTTGAAATGTTATTTAATAATATGCAGTTAGGCAGAGTAATGTTCATTGAAGGCAATGAAGAGCAGATAATAGCATTAATTCTCTTCTTTTTATTCTCCATAGCATATTTTCTAAGTATAGCTATTGATAGGATGACCTAGTATATTGAAAAAATGTCCCCATATTAAGGACTGCTCTATTTGAAGTAGAGTCAAGATCAAGTACACCGTAAGGAAAATTTCAGTTTCATAGCTTTTTTTAAGGCAAACATAAAAAAAAAAAGTTATAACCTTCTGAGAACTGTTGAGTGTTAAATTAATGTGGTAGGCATGCCAAGGCAAGGTGATCAGATATTGCTTCCTCATTTTATACTTTCTGATTTTAATGCTTTTTATCATTGAATAAGCATATAATAGACAATCAAATATAATTTTATACTTATCCCTAGAGGAAAACAATAGCAGTAGATAATATTTGGAAAATGACTTATTTCACATGCTGCTTTTAAGTTCACAGAATTTGGTCTCCAGTTTCAGGCAAAATATATTAAGGGTATTATTGTAGGGAAATTTAGCTTAGACATTTCAAAATATAATGTAGTGTACATTTCTGAAGCCTATGCCACCATTGACCTGAAAAGAAAAATATAGTTTTCATATCTAACGAAGATCTATCTTCTGTTTTATAGAATGTTTACAAGTTAGTATACACATTGCATCATAGCATTAAAACAAAAATTTAGGAAGCTCTTTCTCTATCCAGTGCTGAAACTTGTCCAAGTATTTTCTATATCTGGCTGTTTCCTACCTCTGATTGCTAAGTCAGCCTAAAATGGATTGTTTCAGGTGATCTCCAGAGGGCATTTAACCTCAGTTTATTGCCAGGGTCTGTCTCTATCCTTCCTTGAGTAATGAGAGCATTTGCTTTAAACCAGACATTTTGATATGTTGTCTCATTTAATTTTGTTCTTATAATACCTACATTGGAAAGTATAATCACTCCCACATCTAAAATAACAAAATTGAGTATTATATCAGATTATCAAAATTAAAGATAATATCCCATGTGGACAAAGGAACTAACATAATAAATACTAATGAAGAAGTGAAGAAAAGCAACTGTTTCCTTAACTGTATATAATTTAATTGGTTTTGGAATTTTGTGTTGAAATTGAACCTTTCCTTGGAAATTTAAGAAATAAAAACAGTGAAGAATTTATTTGGGAATAATCAATGGACTGGACATTATCAGCTTATTATTATACATAATAATAATTAAAACACATTTTTATTGCTGTTTTATAGATGATGAAACTGTAGTTTAGAGCAGCCAAATATTCTGCCCTCTGGCAGACCTATAGTTTAAACCAATCTTCATGTCACTTTAAGGTTTGTTCTCTTTTTAAATTATAATCTACTTCCTCCTTCTCACCATAATAATGTATTTCTTTTAACACAATACTTTGAACTTTTAAGACTACAATCTCAGCAGCATTACAACAAAAACATTGATTTAATTTTAGTAATATAAAAATATACAAATAAGAAAATTAAAGTCACTCATATATTTGCTATTTCTTATTTAAATAAATACATATTTTCATATTTATAGCCCTTTATATTTCTATAAAATTGAATTCATTTTGCAAATACAAGTTTATATCCTACTTTTATCTTCTTATTTATTTTATTGTTAGCATTCTTCCATGACATGCTTTAATTTCATCTGATATTTAAAAACACTGTGAAGAGGTTAGAGAGAATTGCTATTCCTACCTTAGAAATAAAGAACTGAAGTATACTGTTTGATAAGTGCTCAGTGTCACACAGTTCACATACAGCAGAGACTCAACTGGAACCCAGGTCTCCTAAATGCAAACTTCAATTTATTTTCACTAGGGTACCAAGATTTAATTGAACTCTTTCTCAGATATATTTAGCTTAACATAGAACCTCTGAATTTAGTACTTTTTTATTTCAAAGATTTTTCTAGTAAAAAATGCTACTTGAGTAGAATAGTATTTCTCTTTCATCAAAGAGATTAAAACCAAAAATATTAATAGGGTTTTTAAGTCCAAATTCTAAACATTTGGTTCTAACAAATTGCTTTGCTTTTACCATGTAGAAAGTTTACATTTTGAGAAGAGTGGGCCGTGACTGAAGTGGAATTTAAATGGCCACTCTTCTTTAAGACAATCTTCGTCATTCACTTTCTTATGTTGAGCTACTTCCTTGAGATTTTAAGAAGCAATAAAGACATTATAACATTTGGCCAATTGGTGTATAATAGATCTCTGTTCGTAGAGGTACTATTAGGAAATCCATTTTAAAATGCTCAGTCCCAATTTAAGAAGGTAGTTAAGAGAATCATTAATGAGATCTCATGTCTATGAGATTTTCTCTATTAGATTCTCCTAGTCCGTTACACATGAGTGACATTTATAAACATGGTCATGAAAAATTGCAACTGAGTCATGCATTTTCATGAAAGATATTACTGAATGATTATTAACTATTCATAGATGTGAGAGTAACAACATGTTCATACATGGAAGGATTATAAGAAGTAACAGATAATAGCTTTCTGAGATATAATAAACCTCTTGGCCAGTTCTCCATATGACTTCAACACCACAACATACTTATTAAACCTATGCAACAGCCAAAGAATCTAAATACAATGCATTAGAAAGAGGTTTCTCTCTAAAACAAATGAATTTGATGATCTACTAGATGGTCTAGTGCAGTGGGCACTAATTTGGCTATAATAAATTCTCTACTCTAAATCTTCTGCATAGAAAATATTTTTTTGACCCTCATATTTCTCCAAAAGATACAGTACATTTTGCAATGCAGGTTTGGAAGGAAAGAAAATTGAGCTATATGTAACTATCTGAACTCTTAATAGCTCTGTTATTCTACTCCAAATAAGCATCTTTTATCATCTGCCCAAGCCCTACTTAAGTCACTCACAAAAAACGAATGGAATAGCCCAGTCAAACGTGCTGAATGGTTTCCACTTTCCTCTGTTAAATCCAGATTGCTTCTTTGTCAGACTGCTAATTCTTTGCAGAAAATAACAATGATGATTTACATTTGTTCATGTATTTAAGCACTGTTAAACCCTTCTACATGAATATCCTCATTTTATCTTCATAAATCCCATAATGCAGCTACTATTATTATTATTGTTGTTGTTGTTGTTGTTGTTGTTATTATTATTATATTCATTTTCCTAATAAGAAACCGAGGCTCAAAGATCTTAGAATCTTGCCTAAGGTCACATAACTGGAAAGGTATAGAACTGAGCTTAGAAACTAGATAGTCTGACTTTCAAATAATATTCAAATACAAGCACACATATGCCTTTTTCCCAGAGAAGCTCATTATGTATACAATTTCTAAAGATTCAAAATATTTTATCAAATGTAAAATACACACATGTATTTAACTAATGGATATCCATACACTTTAGGTTACTACATCAAAAGACTTACTGCATATGAAAATATTGAAACAACAGAATGCAATATAAAGTATTTTCATCTTGTATCACAGTTATTTAACTCAGGGGATCTGTTGGATCCCTCTAATGAAAATTTTACATCCCAAACTCCATCTTAGTATCTGTTTCTGAAGATTTTTTCTAGTTACTTGTTATCATGGTAATTTTTACATAATTATGCTAGTAGAGCATATTATTCATCTTTCCCTATAAGAAAAGTAATATGGCCAAAATATTGTCCATAGAATATATTCTGAAAGGATACTTGAGTAGTCTAAGTTAAAAAGTAAAATTATATCATGGAATAATATTTAAGTAATCTAAGATAAAACAAAAATGAGAAGCAATTCCAATCATTCTAATATTTTTCTAGATTTTAATTCTAATATTTTTCTAGATTTTAACTCTAATATTTATCTAAATGTGGAGGCGAAAATACTGCACATATATTTTATTCTCAGTGGCTTATCATTATAAATCTGGAGGAAATTTTCCATGTAAATTGTGAGTTTCCTGCTATAAATTAATTCTCAGGATCTAACATAGTATAGTAGAATTTTTACCATTAAATTTTTCAAGCAAATTTAAATTGTAGTTGCTAAAAACCAACTTTCAAAATTCTCATTTTAGGAATATTTTTTGTTGAGTTTCTAATCAAGAAATTCATTTACCAAATATTAAATATTACCTTAGAGACAAAAATTAATAATATAACAATATCTATTTTCTGAACTAAGAAGTATAGAAACATGTAGAAAAACATAAATGGCTATATCAGGTGATAGGCACTACAGGAAGCACTCCGATGTTTTGATTCTGTATATTTTTACATTGATGTATGATTTCCAAAATATTTACACTAGTGAATTGAATACAGAAATTTGTACTATACTTCCACTGGATATTTCACACTTGATAGAACAGATGGAGCAGCACAATTAGTTGTTTGACAGAACTGTAAACATACAGTTGGTCTTTGCCAGTCTTGTCTTGATTCCACAGTGCCTAAGTGTATCTCAGGAACAGATCAATAGACAATATTTAAATGAGCAATTTCTTATTCTTTTTAGAATAATATATTTTATTCTGATATCTTATAACCAAGCCTGGAAACTCATTGTTTCCTGTGCTTTTAAACTTAATGCGTGTATTTAAAACAATTTCTTAACAGTTATGAGATAAATTTTCAATGTAACAAATTTGGAGAATTGATTTTTGTGAGGAAAATACATTACCTTCCTTCAACAGGTGAGGCACAAAAGACTTGGTTAAGTATAAGTAGGGGAAAAACATAGCCCTATTTGCTCATTTCCATCTGTTATCTCAGTATAATTATTAAAAGTAACCCTTTCCACACTTAAACGTTTGGTTTAGAAGACAGATTCCACAGTCATCCTAGAGTAAATCAGTCTGAGAACAAAGTGAGAATCATTGTCTTCCTATTCAAGCACCAAAAAGGATAAAGTTGTTCTAGAACCAAATACTTATACATTTATTTGAATGTGAATTAATTATTATAGCAATTAAATTGTAGATTTAATAAATATTTATCATCTTTATAAGCCAAGCACTATGCCAGGCACTTGCTAATCATTAGTAACATACTTACAAGAGAGAAGATGACAATGACAGTATAGTTTTACATTTCACTGAATACCTATGGAAAGGCAGAGAGCACATCTAGATTTCAGAACTAAAAACAAATGGAAAACACTTAAATAGAACTAGGTCAGAATATATCCCTATTAGCTTAAAATAAAAATAAAAATAAAAATGGCTAAAAAGTTAGCATGATAACTACATTTGTTTAGAAGAAATCACAGGAAACAATTGGATATCTGTAGATCCTGAGAAAAGGAGAACTCCAAATAACCAATAAAGTTATCACTATAAGGTTAGGCAGACCAGTTCAAAGAAAATCAACTGACTAGAGGGGTGGGAGTGTTTGCCTTCTTCAATAGAAAGTGATTACAACAAGGTATATGGTTAAACGTTAAAGTCTAAGGCCGCTTTCTCTATGAATTCTCTAAACTGCCCCACCAACCAAGGTTCCTTTCCAGTTTAGAGTCCAAGCTAAAGAAAAATCGTTGGATAAGAAACTGAATTGAGTACATAGGGGAAAAGGAGATGATGGAAATAGAAGGTTCACATAAAAACAGGGAAACAGAACAGAGAGAGAATCTCAAAAGCAAGAGACTATTTTTTGTTGTTGTTATTTGTTTGTTTTTACAAGAAAACAACAGAAGAGGGAATTCTCTTAGGAAAGTTACTCTAAATCACAACTTTTGGTAAATGTTCAGAAAAATTAATTGCAGATAACAATGAACAGTGAATTAGAAATAAAATTTGAGAAAAAGTGAATTAGAATTAGAAAATAGAAATTACAGTTAATCAAAAGATCCATCAGGCTATAGAAACCTGAGCCAGCAAAAAGATTCTAGACTTAGAAAGTACTAATAAATAATAATAGTTACAGATTTCTAACAATGTGTGAGGTACAAGGCTGAACATTTTAAGTTGCCTTAATTCATTCAGTCCACAACAGCCTTTCAAGGTAGATGATATTATTAATTATCTTTAATTTATAGAATATGAGGCACATATTGGTAAGGAAATGTGTCTGAGGTTTCACAGGTAGTAAGGGTTTGTGGTAGAATTGGAACCTAGGGAGCATAATTTTTAACTACTCTATAATCATAATTTATTGAAAATTCAAAAATGTTTGGGATAATGGCCTCTCGGTGGTTCATCCTGGAAGTGCATTCAAATGCACTTGAATCTAACAATTTGAATCTAACAATTAAAGTTTAAAAGATTTTAATCATCCAAATATGTAGATTTTAACAAGTCCCAAAGGAATACAGAAAAAAAAGATGCCAGTTTAATAAGAGAGAACTGACAGCTATCGTGTGGTTGTTTGTCATTTAATTATATGTGGAACAGAATGTGACATCATATTTGAATATTTACATACTCTACTTTATCAAACCCTCATTCTCAGAACTATAATCATTTTCCCAGTTTGAGGCTCAGAGAGACCAAGTTGTTTGCTCAATGTCACACTGCTGATTAATGACAGATCTGTCAGGCTGCTTTCAAAGCTCATGTTTTCTAATACTATACATTATGTCACTCCTGTTCATCTATTTTAGGAGAATATTATTAATAAATGATGGCCCCCCCAAAAAACATATTGTAGTACACTTAAAGAATATATGCAAATCCAAGGAGAACATATGTATCATCTTTGTTAATTGTATCAAAATTTGCCTTGTTACTTCAGAGAAAAAAAAGATTCTGCTCATGTTGACATAGCACTGAGAAGTAATATCATTGAGAAGATATTACTCCAATGATAGGTAACACGTTATGTGTTGTATTAACTGTTAGCTACTGTGTTACCTTTTAAAATTCTTAGTTCGTAATATGTTAGATTCAATAATTATAAAAGACTTTGTCAAAGTAAGGGTTTTATTAGAAATATGACTTCTTTTAATGCGTGTTTTCACTTACAGTTATTGATATTCTAGAAAAAAATTGGACTTTTTTTCCTGAATATATAAAAATAGCTGATGATGTAAATAATGTTGCATTGAACACAGGGGTGCAAATAACTTTTTCAAATTAGCGCTTTTGTATTCCTCAGATAAATATTCAGAAGAAAATCTCTGGATCATATGGTAGTTCTATTCTTAATTTTTTTGTGGAACTTCCATACTCTTTTCAGTGTGGTTGCACCAAGTCACGTCTCTATAGATCGGTGAATGGATAAAGAATATATGTGATATACTACTCAGCCATATAAAAGGTAAAATATTACCATTGGCAACAGCATGGATGGAACTTGTGTGCATTTTGCTATGCAAAATAGGTCAGATGGAGGACAAAGACTATATGACTTCACTCATATGTGGAATATAAAACAAAAAACAAAACAAAACAAAACAAAACAAAACAAATGAACAAATCAAACCAAACAAAAATAAATTCATAGATACAGACCACAGAGTGGTTGTTATAAAAGAGAAAAAGGGGTGAGGGAAGGGTCAAATGGCTAAAGTGTATGATGACGAACTAGATTTTTGGTAGTAAGCATACAATAGTGTATATAGATATCAAATTTTATAATGTTGTACACCTGAAACTTATACAGTGTTATAAACCAATGTTACCTCAATAAAAAATAGCTAACAATATATAATTTAGTTAAGTAAATAAGCACAGGGATTTATATTAGGCCATCAAAGATAGAAGTTATAGCATATCTAGAAAATTTAGAACAAGTTTACAAAGTTGTGTCCATTTTCAAGTCTCTATACAAATGTATCATTTATACTTTTTGTCCTTCTAAGAACTTCATGTATATATAAAAATAATTCAATACTTAAATGCAGCCTATCTTTTCTTCTCAGCCTGTTCCCAACACAAATGTCTGAGAAAAATCAATTTTTATATTTCAAATTCAATAAGAATTCATTTTTATATATGCCCCAGAGCTTTCTCGGAACCCAATCTGAATTCTGTCTCATGGTTTGGAAGGATTAGAGAGCAGCTTTTGCCTAAGCCACAAACTCTTTTGCAATTTAACACTTCAAATGTAACAAGATTAGAGTGTGTTCTAAGAAAGTTAATCAGTTACTTAGAAAAAAGCAAGATTATAAATCACTCAGCCATACCAAATTGTGTTAGGCAGTTGGAAAAAATGGCATCTTTGTATGGTGATGAAAAATGCTGATAATATGGTGTACCATTCTGAGCCCTATATACTGTATCTTTATCTTTATAACATTTAGTATTTTTTCATTATGAGGAATATGTGAGCATTATATATGAATATATATTTATATAACATTATAATTACATGTAATAGTATGCCATATTCTATTATATATTATTATATACAATATTTAATTACATACATCATTTTATATAACTATAAAAATATAAATAAAATATAAATAAAAATTACTGTATTCACACCTCCCTCAGCATTAATCTCTACAGTCTTATAAATGAATAAACTTTTCTTAATCATCAGTTTTAAATGCACACATAACTTTACAGTAGGCTTTTAAAAAAACTTATTAGCAATCCTAATTTTCCTCATGTATTTAAGTATTATTGAAAAACATGATATTAAATATCATCATAATAAGCCAGAAGATACATTACAATTTCTTTGTTAGACACTTTGGGCATCTAAGAATTTTATTGTAAGAATTGCTGTAACAAAATCATATATGTACATATTTGTGTGGAATTCTAAATATTTTTATAATACTGTTGCATTTTAAATTTATATTTATTATTTGTAAGAATATTTAATCCCTATGTTTTAATAAAATTATTTCATTGTTATTTAAAAGAAATTTGGTTCTTAATTTGATTCAACTCGAAATGGATATACATTTTACCAATTAAATTTTTAAAATTATACTTTAGATTATTAAAATGTTGGGTGTAGAGTGTTTATAATGAAAGCTAATATTACCTATTTTAGCTGCCATACCCCTATTCCACCCTAAGTTCAATGATATTAATTATTTCTCATTTTAACTACTTTAATCATTAGAGGTTGCCTTTAAAATGCTAAATGATATGCTTATTCAATTAATTTGTTTTAATCTATGAAAGTTAGTCATCAACTTTTATAATCTGCTATGAGATGATGATTCAGTTTGTTTATATTCTCCTCCTCTCCCTTTCACATTCTTGCCTTATTTTTGGTAATGCATTGTAATTTTTTTTGTTTGTTTGAATGATTTTAGATCTAAATAATGCATTTAGGTCTCTATTTCTTGTTTCATCCATTTTAGCTGATTCCTTGACATCTTTTAATGTAAGATGAAGAGATTTGCCTTTTAAATTGCTTTTCACATTTTTATCCTTTTAATTTCCTGCCTTCCATCACTTGTAGTTTTAATTGTACAAAGAACAATTCATTTTTCTGTGCTTTCATCTAGATTGTCGCTAAAAATTAGAAATTAAATTGATGATATGTATATTATTATGAGTGCATAAACAGAGTGATACATGAGAAAAATATAACAGATATGCAAGGTTGTCTAATATCTGACACACAGATATTCCAGCTAGCAATGAGAGATGGAAAAATTGTCTGGGTCGCTCAGTGTCTGGCATAATAAATAATAAAAAAGACTAAATCTGGGAATCTTAAAATAATAGGGTATAAAGAAAGAAAATCCTAAAAGATCCCAAGGAGGAATGAAAAAAAATGTCACATACAAAGAAATGAAAATCACAGTGATCAAATATCTTATAAATAAAATAAGACTCTCAAAGAGAATAAAATGACACCTCTGATTTCCTGTTGGAAAGAAATTTTAGTCTAGAAATGCATTTTTGAACTCTTAATGTTAGTTAGGGTCAATACAGATATTTTCATCCATGGAAGAACTCAGAAATTTTTACTTGGCATGCATCTTTTTTTCTAAAGTTATTTAATGATGTACTACAAAAATAGGGGAATAAACTAGTAAATAAAAAAGTAAATAAATAAACCAATTTGGACAATTACTCTCCCAGAGAACCTAAATATTCATAATTCTGTGAATTTCCTTCATTACTCTCAGAATTTAATTTTTTCTTTGCTTATATTTTAGAATCAAAGAAACAATTAACCCAAATAAATTAAGCAATTTATCCATATTGGATATGGAGAACAGAGGGCTCCAAATGGAGAGAAACATAAGGGTTCTTTAATCAAAGTGATTTGATAGTCTTGCTGAGAATATGGAACAAGAAATACAGTTCAAATCATAATGGAAGACTCATATTTAATAAAAGAATCTAAAGAATATTAATACCAGTGGCAAAGAGGTATGAAATTATTTAAGAATGAAATGTAAATGATCGAGAGGATGCATCAGTGGACTGATTAGAAATAGAGTAGCTACTGTAACAGGACTGGAGTGAGCACTGTATTAAGTTATAAACTGACAAAATAGACACTTGAATTTGGGTAAACAACGTAAATTAAAAGCCATGAATTTTGACAATGTAATAATACCATAATAAAAATTGGCTGGCAAGAAGTATAAAAATACTGTGCAGTAGTGATGTAGCTGCATTCTCTCGACAAATCTCTCCTTTAAATAGAAAGATTTACCAGGAGATCTGCTTATGATAAAGGTACTGGCCACCTGACAAGTTAACTGACTAGTAGAACCTGTCTTCTTTAGAGAAAGAGTATAAAGAAATGACTATCAGGATGAGCAGGTCCCAAGAGAATACATGAATAGAGCCTTATCTCAGTAAAATTTTAATTTCCTTCAGTCAGTTTGTTTAATTTCTTTAGAGGAACGACCACAGTTCATTTTTTCGTTTTTGTCTGGGTGCAAAGTGTCTGGTCAACTGGTCAGTTTCCTTATCCTGTACAGGAGGAAATTGTGAATTGGTGAAATAGCTCCACAGACATTTTAAACAATCCTTAATTTATGTCCTCTTTTCCATGCATAATTTCTACATTTGTCTCCCCAGGAGTCTGGCGGAAGGATGAGCCTCTCCCACCATGTACACTCCACAGAGACCCTTCACTATGGCTTCTATTCTGTAATCCATCAACATTTTTAACATGCTTTCATCCACTGTCTGTCTTCCAAAAGGCTAAAAACTTTGCTCTACTGATACATT
>NW_011888784.1:20832656-20832985 GCF_000151845.1 Pteropus vampyrus | reverse complement strand
ATGGCTTCTATTCTGTAATCCATCAACATTTTTAACATGCTTTCATCCACTGTCTGTCTTCCAAAAGGCTAAAAACTTTGCTCTACTGATACATTCCTTCTCTTTATATACAGTTTTTTTGTTTAGTTTTCTTTGTAAAACTTTACTCTCACTGTTAATTGTTTCTCAAGAAGAAAGTGCAGTAAAAAACAAACAAACGAACAAACAAAAAACTGTGCTCAGTCAACTCTCTTTGAACAGAAGCCCCTGAAAATGTTAATTTGAAAGGATGTATGTGTGTATATTGAGTCATGTGAGATAAAGAATTAAAACTTTTAAACCTGTTCACG
>NW_011888784.1:20828641-20830261 GCF_000151845.1 Pteropus vampyrus | reverse complement strand
AAATACACCTACTTCAAGTCTATAGTTCACTGGATTGCATTTGGATGCATGAAGACATTCATAGGACTACGACCCCATTCAAAAGAGAAGATTTCCATCACCCAAAGTTATTCCTCATGATACTTTGCAGCTAACCCACAAACAATGACAGATGTTTGCTGTCAATATAGTTAACTTTGAGTGTCCTTGATTTTTATATAAATAGTATTACACAATATGTACTTTGTCTTTCATATAGCACAATATTTTTTGAGAAAAATTCATGTGCTTGAATTTACAGTTTGTTCTTTTATTTTTAGGACACACATCATCTGTTTACACTTTCTCATGTTGACAGATATTTGTTTGTTTTGAAAGGGGATATTTTAAATAAGGATGCTAAGACCAAAATGCACAAGTCTTTCGGTGAAAGTATATTTTCATTTATCTTGGATAAATACCTAAGAGCAAAATAGCTGGATTGGAGTAGGTACTAATGCCTTTATTTATTTTTACTTATTTTTTATTTATTTATTTTTTTACTTTTTAAAAAGTTTATTGGGGTAATATTGGTTAGTACAATTATATAATTTTCAGATGTACATGATAATTTGATATCTGTGTATTCTATTGTGTGTTTACCACCCAAAGTCCAGTTTCCTTCAGCTACCATATATTTGACCCTCTTTACCCCATCTACCTTCCTCTTCCTCCCCCATCCTCTACCCTCTAGTAACCACTAGTCTATAATCCATGTCCATGAGTCTCTGTTTGTTTGTCCTGTTCATTTGTTGCTTTTAGGTTTATATCTCACATATAAGTGATATTATGTGATTTTCAACATTGTCTGTCTGGCTTATTTCGCTTAACATGATTATCTTGAGGTCCATTCATGTCGTCGCAAAAGGCAGTATTTCATCTCTTCTTATGGCTGAGTAATATTCCATTGTATATATGTACCACAGCCTCTTTAGCCAATTATCTATCGTAGACACTTCGGTTGCTTCCATGTCTTGGGCACTGTGAATAGTGCTGCTATGAACATCGATGTGCAATATCTTTTTAGACATGAGTTTTCAAGCCTTTGGGGTAAATACTCAGTAGAGGGATTGCTGGATCATAAGATAGATCAATTCTTAGTTTTTTTGAGGAAACTCCGTACTGTTTTGTACCAATTTGCCACCAGCAGTGTATGAGGGTTCCTTTTTCTCCGCATCCTCTCCAACATTTGTTATTCCTTGTCCTGTTGATTATAGCTATTCTAACAGGTGTGAGATGGTATCTCATTGTGATTTTGATTTGCATTTTCCTATTAGCTAGTGATGTTGAGCATCTATTCATGTATTTGTTGGCTATTTGTATGTCCTCTAGGGAGAAGTATCTGTTCTGGTCCTCTGACCATTTTTTGATTGGATCATTTGCTTTTTTGTTGTTATTGAGTCATATGAGTTCTTTGAATATTTTGGATATTAGGCCCTTATCGGAGGTGTTGCTTGCAAATATATTTTCCCATTTGAATGGTTGTCTCTTTACCTTGTTGACGATTTCTTTTGCTGAGCAGAAGTTTTTTAGTTTGATGTAGTCTCATTCATTTATTTTAGCTTTTATTTCCCTTGCTTTTGAGGTAGAATTCATAAAATC
>NW_011888784.1:20825492-20827841 GCF_000151845.1 Pteropus vampyrus | reverse complement strand
TATCTTTCCCTTGTCTGAATGCCCTCGCTAGGACCTCCAATGTAATATTGAATAACAGGGGCAATATTGGACAGCCTTGCCTTGTTCCTGATCCTAGAGGGAAGGTTTTTAGTTTTTCACCATTAAGTATAATGCTGGCTGAGGGCTTGTCATATATGGCCTTTATTATGTTAAGGTACTTTCCTTCTATATCGATTTTTTTAAGTGTTTGATCATAAATGGATGCTTTACCTTGTCAAAGGCTTTTTCTGCATGAACTGATATAATTATATAATTCTTATTTTTTAATTTGTTTATGTGGTATATCACATTAATTGATTTGCATATAGTGAATCATCCCTGTGCCCCTGGGATGAAGCCCACTTGATCGTAGTGTATAATCCTTTTAATATGTTACTGTATTAGATTCACTAGTATCTTATTTAGGATTTTTGTATCTGTGTTCATGAGAGATATTGGTCTGTAGTTTCTGTTTTTGTGTTGTCCTTACCAGGTTTTAGTATCAGAGTAATATTGGCCTCATAAAATGAGTTGGGAAGTGTTGCCTCCTCTTCAGTTTTCTGGAAGAGTTTGAGGAGAACAGGTATTAAATCTCCTTTGAATGTTTGGTAGAATTCACTGGTGAAGCCATCTGGTCTTGGACTCTTACTTTTTGGTAGTAAAAATTTTGGCAATTGTTTCAATTTCCATTCTGCTGATCGCTCTATTTAGATTTTCTAGTTCTTCTTAATTCAGTCTAGGAAGATTGTAATTTTCTAAGTACTGGTCCATTTCTTCTACGTTATTAAATTCGATATTATATACTTTTTTATAGTATTCTTGTATGATCCTTTGTATTTCTGAAGTGTTTGTCGTAATTTCCCCTCTTTCGTCCCTGATTTTATTTGTGTTCTTTCTCTTTTTTCTTTAGTGAGTGTAGCCAGGAGTTTGTCAATTTTATTAACCTTCTCAAAGAACCAGCTCTTTGTTGTATTTTTCTATTGTTTTGTTTTTATTTGTTTTCAACTCTATTTCTGCTCTAATTTTGATTATTTCTTTCCTTCTGCTGACTTTAGGCTTCATTTTTCTTTCTCTTTCTAGTTTTTAAGATGAAGCATTAGGTTGTTTTTTGGGGCTTGTTCTTATTTTTGGAGGTAGGCCTTTCCTCTTACGACTGCTTTTGCCATGTCCCAATACATTGTACTATTATTATCATTCATTTCTATGTATCTCTTGATCTCTGTTTTTATTTCTTCTATGATCCAGTTATTCTTCAGTAGTATTTTGTTTAGTCTCCATGTATTTGTGGTTCTTCCTGCTTTCTTTTTGCAGTTGATCTCTAGTTTCAAAGCATTATGGTCAGAGAATATGGTTAGTATGATTTCAACCCTTTTGTATTTGTTGAGGCTATCTCTGTTTTCCAGTATGTGGTTGATTCTTGAGAATGTTCCATGTGCACTAGAGAAGAATACATAAGCATCTATTTTGGGATGGAAGGCTCTGTAAATGTCAATTATGTCCAGTTGGTCTAATTAGTGTCATTTAAGGATGTTATTTCCTTATTTATTTTCTGTTTGGATGATCTGTCCATATCTAACAGTGGGGTATTTAGGTTCCCTACTACGATAGTGTTTTGATCTGTTTCTCCCTTTAGTTCTGTTAGTAATTGCTTTACATATTTCAGGGCTCCCTGATTGGGAGCATAAATATTAATAAGTGTTATGTCTTCTTGGTGCATGATTCCTTTTATCATTATGAAGTATCCTTCTGTATCTTTCTTTACCTTTTTTATTTTGAATTCTATTTCATCCGATATTAGTACCGCTACTCCTGCTTTTCTCTGAATGCCATTTGCTTGAAATATCATTTTCCACCCTTTCACTTTGAGCCTATATTTGTCTTTAGAGCTGAGATGTGTCTCCTGATGGCAGCATATGGTTGGGTTTTCTCTTTTGATCCGTTCTGCAACTCTTTCCTTTTTATTGTTGAGTTCAGTCCCTTTACATTTAGGGTGATTATTGAAATATGAGGTCTTCTTATAGTTATTTTATCTTTTGCTTTCCGGTAGCTCGGTGTTTCCATTGTTTCCTTGTCATCGTGTTTCTGTTTTCTTTATTTTGCTTGGCTTTTGTGGGTTTTGCCTCTGGTTCCTCTTGTTTTATGTTATATACTTCAGTTCTCAATGTTCTCTGTGTGGTTACCATTACAAATATGTAAAAGATAGTTATGTATGTACGGTCTCCCATTTTCTTCTGCATATGCCTTATCTCCATTCCCCTGTGTGAATTTGGATCTTTGAATCCTCTCATTATCAGCCATTGTTATCTCAATTTGTCCCTACGTATGCTGAACATTCATTACGATCTTGCT
>NW_011888784.1:20823881-20824227 GCF_000151845.1 Pteropus vampyrus | reverse complement strand
CCCTGTGTGAATTTGGATCTTTGAATCCTCTCATTATCAGCCATTGTTATCTCAATTTGTCCCTACGTATGCTGAACATTCATTACGATCTTGCTACAGCAATTTTCTTCTCATTATTTAAGCTTATAATGCCCTGTTCTTATTAAGGGTTGCACTCCTTTGCTTATATTTGCCTGATAGTCACTTTACTCCTAATTATTATTATTTTTTTGTCATTTTGTTTTAGATAAGCTGACTCCTTTCAGAATTTCCTGTAGCAGGCCTCGTAGTGAAGAATTTCCTCTTTTTTTTTTTTTTTTTTGTCTTGAAAGGTCTTAATTCCTCCTTCATATCTAAAGGAGAGCTT